>NW_027263104.1:0-10000 GCF_902827115.2 Pseudochaenichthys georgianus
GTGTGTGTGGTGTGTGTGGGTGGTGTGTGTGTGTGTTGGTGTGTGTGTGTGTTGTGTGTGTGTTGTCGAGTGAAGTTCGGGGATTATTCTGCACTTATCTCGCTGCAGTGTTTGTTTTCCAGCTTAGTGGCCACTTATAGCAAACACTGGGTGGAGGCAGGAGAGGACTCTTTAAAGTAGAGACACTACATACTGATACACACCTGAACATCAGCAGGAGAGGACTCTTTAAAGTAGAGACACTACATACTGATATACACCTGAACATCAGCAGGAGAGGACTCTTTAAAGTAGAGACACTACATACTGATATACACCTGAACATCAGCAGCAAAGGACTCTTTAAAGTAGAGACACTACACACTGATATACACCTGAACATCAGCAGGAGAGGACTCTTTAAAGTAGAGACACTACATACTGATATACACCTGAACATCAGCAGGAGAGGACTCTTTAAAGTAGAGACACTACATACTGATATACACCTGAACATCAGCAGGAGAGGACTCTTTAAAGTAGAGACACTACATACTGATATGCACCTGAACATCAGCAGGAGAGGACTCTTTAAAGTAGAGACACTATATACTGATATACACCTGAACATCAGCCGGAGAGGACTCTTTAAAGTAGAGACATACATACTGATATACACCTGAACATCAGCAGCAGAGGACTCTTTAAAGTAGAGACACTATATACTGATATACACCTGAACACCAGCAGGAGAGGACTCTTTAAAGTAGAGACACTACATACTGATATACACCTGAACATCAGCAGGAGAGGACTCTTTAAAGTAGAGACACTACACACTATACACCTGAACATCAGCAGGAGAGGACTCTTTAAAGTAGAGACACTACACACTGATATACACCTGAACATCAGCAGGAGAGGACTCTTTAAAGTAGAGACACTACATACTGATATACACCTGAACATCAGCAGGAGAGGACTCTTTAAAGTAGAGACACTACATACTGATATACACCTGAACATCAGCAGGAGAGGACTCTTTAAAGTAGAGACACTGCACACTGTTGGAGGAGCCTGGGACTTAAGCTTTCACTGCGTATCTAAACTGTAGCTAATGGGACAATAAAGCCTCGAATTGAATAAACATGCGAAACATGTTACCCCAGTTTTTAAGAATGGGGTAAGTTGTGGATGTTAAAACCATAAGACTCTGCCGTCATGGAGCAGGACAGTTTGGCCCGGCTTTCACCTTGGCAACTCCTGGTCTTTCTCTTTTCTTTTTCTCTCACTTCCCTGTCTGCAGCGACGGAAACATAATGATTCAACGATGACTCAGATCTGCGGCTGCTGAACCCAGCCCTCGTGTGTTTTAGCGACAGTCGTCTCCACACAGAGGAAAGACTGCGGTCACTTTCACTGATGTGCAAATTATACCGTGACGAAACTCAGGTTCAACAGCAGCTCTGTCTTTAACGCTGAATGTGAAGAAAACTGTAGATAAATAAACAATATGGGACAAGTTGACGGCTTTGAAGTCCGATTTGAGAACGATATTGCACTACTGATGTAAAAGTGCACGCGTAAAGTTTGCAAACGAGTGCAATTTGGCCCTTTTTTGCATCAAATTGCAATTATACTTCATCATCCGCAACCACTATCTGTCCGTTCTAAGCGCCTGATTCAAAAAGATATTGCATTTACGATTTAAAAGTGTAAACACGCTAGGGCTGAACGATTAATCGATTTGAAATCGAAATCGCGATTTGAAATCGATTTCTTTTTGTTCTTCTTGTGTGTCAGTCATCCGCACCAATCAGAAGTGCTGCGCTCCACATGTACCAGCCATTGTTAACCAATCAGAAGTGGCCCATGATAGAAGGTGAGTATTCTTGAAAGTGCCTGCCCTTTCCAAATGGCTTCCAATGGAGCTTTAGATGGTTTGGTGAACCATCTGGGTCAGTTAGTAATGCTCCATCACGTGTTTCTATTACGGGGTGAATCTGAAACTGAAGCTTGACTTTAAAGCAACCCTTGGTAAGGCGAGGAAGGAACTCGCATGGAGGGCCCTGGACGGCATGACCAGTGTATGGAACTCCAACCTCCCCGTTAAATCAACCTCAGCTTCTTCTATGCAGCGGTAGAGTCTGTTCTCCTTCATGGCGGTGAACGCTGGACCCTGAAGCCAACCCTGCAAAAGTCTCTAGACGGATGCTACACCAGAATGTTGCGAGCAGTACTTAACATCAGCAAGAGTGTGCAAGTAACCAACAAGATCCTGTACGAGGGAATACCAAGGGTGAGCGAGGACATGCAGCCAGGAGAATGAGACTAGCAGGACGTCGGCAAAGGCATCAAGAGCTGCCAGCCGGCAAATTGGTGCTGTGGGAACCGACACACGGGCATCGGTCACGAGGACGTCCCGCACAAACATACGTGGACGTACTCAAGAACGACGTAGAAGCACAAAGTACCAATGAACTGGCCAGATGTACGGAGAACCGGGATGACTGGAAGCGACGATGGAGGGCTCGCCTGAGGACGACCTAGAGAACCCAACGGAAGTTTCATGTAAGTTTAGTTCTTTCACTCGTAGCTCGGGCTGCGGGGGTGCTAGAGACGGGAGCACGTTGATACGAACTTCCTAGCCGGAGATATGGCCGCATTTTACAATAAAATTCCGTTGGGACGCTTAAAAACAAATATCGCAAATCGAATCGCAATATCTGTCAGAAAAATCGCAATTATTTCCCAAAATCGTGCAGCCCTAAAACACGCCCCTTTTGTCTGTCTAATTAGTTACAAAGAATACATGTTCCCTTTGCAGGAAGAACACAAATTCTAAGGCTTCGTATGACCGCCGGTGGAGTTTCTCAGTCGTACGATGGCTTAGATGCCCTCACGAATGGCCCGATGTTTCGATCACAGCCGAATTTGAACATTTCCTTTATCGTGTGTCCATCGGGTTGTTTTATTGCACAACAAAATCAGGTAAACATATTATGTAAATAACCCAATTTGTGTTCTGTGAAACTGAAAAGGATATAATATATTCTTTTGAAGGCGAGTTGATAGGAAGTTGTTGTTGCTATGGAAACAACATTGCGGAGAAAACGTAATATCTCCTCCATATAAAGACGGATAAAGTAAAGAACAAAGTCTGAAGATATCAGTACAGTATCATAGTACTGTAACATAATTGTTTGTGTTACTTTCATTGCAGTTGTACGTCTTAAATGTAATGTAAATGTCTTCGTGTGTGGTTCGGGGCCATCTTCGTGCGAAATTCACAATTCCATATTCGTGTGTCCATCGGGTGTCAACTTCGGGACAGTGTGACGGGGGCTTTAAGGCCTGACTCAAAAAATGAATTGCACCAATGGTATAAAAGTGAAAACACGCCCACACAGTTTTGCAGCGGAGTTCAATTTGTCTTTTGTTGACGTCTGTCCTTCGGCCAAACATATAGCTGGCACATTCACAAAGACCAGATGAAAGCCCCATCAAGTGTGCATCCTTTTAAACCACTATCTGTCTGTCTGTCTCTCCTATTCACAAAACATGTTGCAGAAAACACAAACCACGCCCATACAGTTTTTGTATTTGCCGTATAATTTGGCATTTGATTGAAATTAAAGAATACATGTTGGGCCAAAACATGGGAGGCAGAGCCAATTAAAATCTTGTTTCAAGAAGTCGAGTCCTACAAAGAGCAGATGCTTTACTCACAACTTTTACCAGACAGGCTATCAACATTTGATGATCTTATAGAATATGAACTACAGCAGTAAAAGGCAACGTAATATTCATCTAGAAAAAATCATATATATTCAGAGGTGGTAGAAGTACTCAGATTTTGTACTTGAGTAAAAGTAGAAGTACTCAGAACTTGTTCTTGAGTAAAAGTAGAAGTACTCAGATCTTGTACTTGAGTAAAAGTAGAAGTACTCAGAACTTGTTCTTGAGTAAAAGTAGAAGTACTCAGATCTTGTACTTGAGTAAAAGTAGAAGTACTCAGATCTTGTTCTTGAGTAAAAGTAGAAGTACTCAGATCTTGTACTTGAGTAAAAGTAGAAGTACTCAGATCTTGTATTTGAGTAAAAGTAGAAGTACTCAGATCTTGTTCTTGAGTAAAAGTAGAAGTACTCAGATCTTGTACTTGAGTAAAAGTAGAAGTACTCAGATTGTGTCCTTGAGTAAAAGTAGAAGTACCAGAGTGTAGGAATACTCTGTTACAGTAAAAGTCCTGCATTCAAAATGTTCCTCAAGTGAAAGTAGAAAAGTATTCTCATCTAAATATAGTGAAAGACAGTAAAAGTAGTCGTTGTGCAGATTGGTCCATTTCAGAATAATATATATGATATGTTTTATAATGATTGATCAAAGTGTTCTCAAAGCTGGTGAAGGTGCAGCTAGTCTGAAGTACTTTGTAGACTGCAGGGTAGCTGGTGGATTTACTCCAGGTGGAACTAAAGTCTGATTTAACACTTGATTATATTTCACATCACTCATCCACATCTGTGAAGTAACTGAAGGTATTAAATACATGTAGTGGAGTAAAAGTACACAGTAGCGAAAAATGGAAATACTCAAGTGCAAGTACTACTTAAGTTGATGTGAATACTTCTTTCATCTCTGAATTTACTGATGCAGAAGTTCAGCTTACAAACTGGTCTTTTGAAAAGGGGGCATCCGGTGGTTTAGTGGTGAAGATGCAAACCATGAAACCCCACATACTTCCTGTTTGTTTATACATCGATATTGTAGGCAATGTGCTTTAGCTTTTGACACAGGATGCACAATACGCACAAAACAATCTTGAGAAGAAGTAAAGAAATGGCGAGTTCAATCAACTGCGGTTTAAAAGGACATTAGTCTTCATCTTAAAGGTGTCAGCTGCACCATGTGTTCATCTCTCTGCCTCATGGCTGCCACATGCTGCGTTCACACATCTGCAGAGTGCGACACTGAGTAACGTGCGGTTTCACCGGCTGGAGGGTGAAATCTTCCTCTATCACAGCGCTGAGAGGACGTATATCTGCCCCTCTGTTTCCCGTTAATCTGCAGAATGCTACTTCCTGTCTGACATCAGTGCACGAGTCCTCATCTCAACGAGCTTCATGTGGCGCTAAGCGACTTAATGTGGGAAGGAGTGGAGTACAAATACTTACTGTACTTAAGTACATGTTTCTGGTATCAGTACTTTACTCCACTACTTATTTTTACTTTGACTTCTCACATGTTGAACACAAATACCTGTACTTTCTACTTCTCTCATGTTGAACACAAATACCTGTACTTTCTACTTCTCACATGTTGAACTCAAATACCTGTACTTTCTACTTCTTACATGTTGAACTCAAATACCTGTACTTTCTACTTCTTACATGTTGAACTCAAATACCTGTACTTTCTACTTCTTACATGTTGAACACAAATACCTGTACTTTCTACTTCTCACATGTTGAACTCAAATACCTGTACTTTCTACTTCTCTCATGTTGAACTCAAATACATGTACTTTCTACTTCTTACATGTTGAACACAAATACCTGTACTTTCTACTTCTCACATGTTGAACACAAATACCTGTACTTTCTACTTCTCACATGTTGAACACAAATACCTGTACTTTCTACTTCGTACATGTTGAACTCAAATACCTGTACTTTCTACTTCTTACATGTTGAACTCAAATACCTGTACTTTCTACTTCGTACATGTTGAACCCAAATACCTGTACTTTCTACTTCTCACATGTTGAACTCAAATACCTGTACTTTCTACTTCTTACATGTTGAACTCAAATACCTGTACTTTCTACTTCTCACATGTTGAACTCAAATACCTGTACTTTCTACTTCTTACATGTTGAACACAAATACCTGTACTTTCTACTTCTCTCATTTCCCAAACAGCTGGTTCCTTTAGTCTGAATGTGTGTTGGTGCGTGGTCATTATTCTTTAGAGTCACTGCGTGCCTATTGGTTGGAACACGATCCGTGTATCCATCACTTCCTGGTCTTCTCTAAAGAAGAGGGACCAATGGAAACGTTGTCATGTTGCCGTTGTTCAGCATGGAAACATTCATTAGCTAACAATGACATTATTGTTCTGTTAACATAAAGGGAGGTCAGGTACTCTTTAAAGCAGCTGCTAGTTATGGGTACTTTTTACTGAAGTACACTTCAAAGCCTCTTTACTTTGACTTGAGTGAAGCAGTTTAGTCAGTACTTCTACTTTCACCAGAGTATTTTTAAGTATCTGTCCTTCTACTTGAGTCAAGGATGTGTGTACTTTTGACATCTCTGGTCTTAAATTAGATGACCTTTTAATTTAAACTAAATACACACTTTCTTTCTGCAAATCATGCGTATAAATAAGTTTTTAAAAAGTCTGTCTTGACATTTGAAAGATGACATTTGTGAACTCGGTGAAAGACCACAACGTATTTATAAACTCTCACCTTTGATGCGTTCATTATGACATCATTACATTAGATGACAGGGTATTTTTCAGATTCAACCAGGCCTAACGAAACTCAGAGTCGACTTACACTCATACGTTTTTGAAGATATTTAAAAGGTAGTTTCTCTACAAAGAATCGTTTGTTTTGACCAGAGATGAGCTCCTATGTCTCTGAGAAGAAGGTCACACAGCTTGGGACGAGGCATACAAAATGGCTGCCGAACCTGAGACTAATCTGTGGTGCTGGTTTTAGTCGTCTCAGATTTCTTCAGTCATTAAATACAGCATTATCGAGATAAGACATGACCTATATCGCGATGAGATTTTGGGCATTGCACCCACCCAACAACTCACATTCCTCAAAAGCAGCCCAAACAAAAGCATCTACGGAACTGATAGAAACTGATTAGAAACTCGTGTGACTTGAAACACTGCCAGTGGACTTCCTGCCTCTTATCTCAATGTGTCCTCTCTTTGAAACTCTTGCTTTCTCTGAAGCCTCGGCGCTCAAAGTTCAACAGAAGAGACTGTCTTCCTGTTGTCTTCCTGTTGTCTTCCCGTAACAGGTGTCAGTGTGCCGACAGAGGAACTCAGATCTGCATCCTCCGCAGCGTTTCCTCTCATTCAACCCGACTGACCTCCGACAAACAAGAAGCTCGTCTCCTGACCTGAGATAAACCTCGCTTCTGTTTCGATGGCATCCCGAGAAACAATGTATAAACAATGCTGACATGACAAAACATGCCATGATGTCAGTGTGTGAGATTTCTTCCAGTCAAATCCTCATATCTTGAAGCCGCTAACTCGACACATCGCCGATTTCATCTCTTTAAAAGTGCTGCAATCAGGTGTTTGGGAATTTATGTTTTCAGCAGGTTTACAGAAAACTACTGGCACTATTTTCACGACACTTGCTACAAGGTGTCGCCTATAGACGATGACATATCTGAATTATGAGGCAAGTTGTATTTTTCACTTTTTTTACATTGCAAGAAAGGGCATTTGTGCTGCATTCAGGTGGTGTTGGAATAATTGGAAAAATGAGCTTCTGTCTTGGAAAAATCTACTGAACAACAGCTGATATATAGATATTGACATTACATAACATTACATGTCACTTGTTAGACCCAATTTGTGGTGAAGGGTCTTGCCTAACATGATGTCTAACGCTTAAAATAGAACACATGCTTTCATATTTTCCACATTAGGACTTAAAGCTCATGAAAAACAACTCGGGAAATAGGAACATCCCAGGAACACTTGAATGCACCATTGACCTTGGCATAAAGAGTACTAGAGTAAGGACTGAAAGAAACTCTTATTTCTACACGTTTAATCTTAATTCTTACACTTAGTACTTTTAAGCCTCAGGATGTTTTGTGCCGCAGCCTCTAGTCTTTAGTTTTCTAAACATTTTAGCCGTGTGATGTCTTTACTGACCCTTCTCTCAGGTATTTGAGTTCAACATGTGAGAAGTAGAAAGTTCAGGTATTTGAGTTCAACATGTAAGAAGTAGAAAGTACAGGTATTTGTGTTCAACATGTAAGAAGTAGAAAGTACAGGTATTTGAGTTCAACATGTGAGAAGTAGAAAGTACAGGTATTTGAGTTCAACATGTAAGAAGTAGAAAGTACAGGTATTTGAGTTCAACATGTAAGAAGTAGAAAGTTCAGGTATTTGTGTTCAACTTGTAAGAAGTAGAAAGTACAGGTATTTGTGTTCAACATGTGAGAAGTAGAAAGTACAGGTATTTGTGTTCAACATGTAAGAAGTAGAAAGTACAGGTATTTGAGTTCAACATGTGAGAAGTAGAAAGTACAGGTACTTGAGTTCAACATGTGAGAAGTAGAAAGTACAGGTATTTGAGTTCAACATGTGAGAAGTAGAAAGTACAGGTATTTGTGTTCAACATGTAAGAAGTAGAAAGTACAGGTATTTGAGTTCAACATGTAAGAAGTAGAAAGTACAGGTATTTGTGTTCAACTTGTAAGAAGTAGAAAGTACAGGTACTTGAGTTCAACATGTAAGAAGTATAAAGTACAGGTATTTGTGTTCAACATGTAAGAAGTCAAAGTAAAAAGTCGTCAGTAAAATAAGTAGTGGAGTAAAGTACTCATACCAGAAAAGTGTATTTAAGTACAGTAACAAAGTATTTGTACTACACTGCTTTCCACCTCTGGATCTGACAGAGATGAGATTGCTGAGATGAACTTCAGTCCGATTATCTCGCAGATTCTCAAACAGATTCTCCTACCCAGAGGGAGGTAAGTGTTACTGCGCGGCACCCTCACCTGAAGGAAGTGTGAAAACCTGCACCTCCACCACATCAGATACAGCTCTAACCATAAGACCAACATTCATGAGAAATCACTCTGAAGAATCCTGATCTCGTCTCAGCAGAGAAGGACTTTTGTGACTTTTTATTTTCTAGCTTAACAACTTAAGGTGGGGTAGGTAATTCCCTTCAGAAACACTTTTTGTGATATTCCATGGAATGCTCTTAACATCCCGATAGCAATGAATATCTTTAGTGCTTTGACAATATATACATAAAAACACATCATCAGTGGAAGCCGTGGAGCTGTAAAAAGCACGACCAATCATCTGAGCCGGCTAAAGTAACTGGACGGCCTACCTGCCTGTCAGCCTTCCATCGGGGCACACACTTATCTCGTGCCCTCATTGGTCATGTGCGCGTTCGTGTGTGTTGGAGGAGGGGCTCTGTGAGGAAGTGGCAGATTTTTTTTGGCTGTGTATTTTCAAATTCTAGCGCACTCGAGCTGCTTTCTCCATTCTTACCTACCCCACCTTTAACAGGGCCTTTTTAAAGAAGCGAAAGTTAGCAGAAACTCATATCTTCCGATGCAAACTGAAAACGTATCTGTTTCAAAAGCACTTTAAAGAGTTCATTTAGACCTTGTAACGTATTAACCAGCACTTATAGGTCTGACTAGCTTGGAGTGAATATATCTGCACTTTCCTCGTTGTTCTGAGTTTTAATCTTCGTGGTTTTTGCATCTATTGTCAGTCGCTTTGGATGAAAGCCTCAGCCAAATGAAATGGTAAAAATAAAAAAGGTTGGTCAGTGAAATGAAGGCGATGGTTCCCGGTGGATTTCGCTGTTTACTAAAATGTTCTTTTCCATGCAACTAACTGCCTCGATATGTTTGTAATCAAAGTGTGCCTAGGTCGTTTAGGGTATTGGGTCAAAAAACAGGACTTGGGACCCACGAAGAGAGTCGTGTTTGAAAAAGACACTCGTGTATATGTATGTATTTAGTTACAAATATACCTAATTCAGCCAAAAACACCAATCTTTTTTCTCAACCCAACCACGTAGTCCTGTTTTAATTCACAGCGTTAAATAAACAATGGTCTAAAGTAAGTCTTAAGGCCGGACACACCAAGCCGATTTTGGCCGACGATGAGCGTCAACACGTCCTACTCAGATTGGTGTGTCCCGCACCGTCGTGTCTTTTCAGCCGTGGCGAATCGGTGGGAAGTCGGTCAAAGGCTGTCGGCGAAATAAATCACTCTGATTGGCTGTTCAGCT
>NW_027263104.1:22500-66320 GCF_902827115.2 Pseudochaenichthys georgianus
ACACACACACACACACACACACACACACACACACACACACACACACACACACCACACACACACACACACACACACACACACACACACACACACACACACACACACACACACACACACACACACACACACACACACACACACACACACTCTCTAGATGTGTGTGTGTCCCTTATATGCCCATCCCCCGATGTGAATCACAACTGACACACACACAGAACAATTTGATACATTTCCCGCTCTTATGTGCCCCTCCCCCACACGGATCACACCTGGCACACACAGTACATGTTCAGTGTCTGTTCTCTGTATATTTACTGCAGTTCTTCATGTGTACCAGTACTCTCACACAACATGTACAGTTTGAAAGGGTGTTAAATGATATGTGGTGATGATTCATGGTTTATGTGTTCATGTAATAGTAGTTAAAACAGGACCGGTCAGATTTGACCGCGAATACCAAAGTAAGGGGGGACGAGAAGACAATAGGACTTTCCCGAATATTAATTTGTCATTTACAGCAGGATCCGGATCAGGGGCGCCGCCAGGGATTTGGGCCCCATGAAAAGATATCACATTGGTTACTTACATTTTTTTTCTTAATGTTCTAAAATAGTGTGGGCCCCTGTCAGTCACGGGCCCTTAGAATCGTCCTAACGTTTCACCCCTTACGGCGCCCCTGGTCAGGGGAAGTGTACGTGCCGGTTCCTCATGAAACATGTTGCAACTGCAAGAGATTTACTTGAGCGAACTCACTGTCTTAATGTCTCGTGTTATCGTCTGCTTTTTGCTCTCCTTTGACTCGTCAGGTTAATTTGTCTCCTCATCAGCACGATCACGGGGAACGTTTGCCCTGGTTCTCATGAAACCTGGTAGCATGGACCAAGGTAGAACTGATTACACTCTGGAGCAGATCCAAATCGAAGGGGCAGATACATGCATCTCTTTGACTTATGGAGGCAGCCATGGCGCTCTCTGAACGCCCTGCTCGTTGCTCTTAACCTGGTAATGAATGAATGCATACATGGTTTCTTTTCAGTGTGTAGACTTTCTCTCAGACATGATTTCATCACCTAGCATCCACCGCTGCAACACCCTAGCGATCATTTACCAAACAAGAAACCATTTTTTCAGATATCTTTTTGAGCACACTCACTACTTATATATCTCGTATTCGTGTCCACCATCTGTTCCCCTTCTTCAAATTGACTTTTCAGCCGCTATAAGAAGAAGATTCAACATATAGTCCTTACGTAGTACAGGGCAGGGGCGGCCTGGGTCTACACATCAGCCCGGGACTCTCGCTTCGGTACCGCAAGTGACTACCGCTAGTAAATTGTCAACAGGGGGGGGGGGGTTAGAGCGTTGGTCATCAGATCAAGGGCGTTGGTGAACTCCAGTTCGAATCCCGCCTCGGCCGCCACGCGTCAGGCCGTTGTTTCCTTGGGTAATGTCCGCAGTAATGACTCTAATATGTGTAATGTGTACTTGTAAAGCGCTTGGAGCACCTGTAAAAGCGCTCTAATAAAAATGTAATGCATTATTATTATTATTATCCGACCGGCCCACCTCGGTGCCGCAAGTAAATACCGCCATGTAACGAAACGGTTTCTCTGCATTTGACCCATCCTAGTGTTGGGAGCAGTGGGCTGCCATTATGTACGCCGCCCGGGGAGCAGTGTGGGGAACGGTGCCTTGCTCAGGGACTCCTCGGTAGCACTTGGTCTTTCCGGGACTTGAACCGGTGACCTTCCAGTTGCCAAGCCAAGTCCCTATAAGTCATCAGGGACTGAATTAGTGAGTTCTTTACACCAGGAAAGTGACCTATAAGCAGCTGAGCAAATGTCTATCCTAGTCTTTCAGGATTAGTTGATCTTTACGCGGCAATTAATTCATGCGTACATGTTTACTTTCCGTATGTCCAGTCGACTGCGATGAAACTCCCTTTCAGACTCGATTGAATCACCTCCACTAGTGTTAACATCTGCTGCAACATGCTAGAAAACACCTGGAGAAGACAATTACAGAAATGTCCTTGAGCATACTCACTCCTAACGTCTTGTACTTTTAGTTTTCCTTCTTCACGTTGGACTTTTCAGCCTCGGAAAAGGTCCTTTAATCAGCAGGATCACGGGGAAAATAACCTCCCGATTTGTATGAAACCAAGGCCAAGGTAGAACTGATTAAAGTTTGGAGCGGATCCAATTCACAGGGGCAGAACCAAGCATCTTGTCTGACTTATAGAGGCAGCCTTCTAGTTTTAAACCTCGTTACCTTGCAATTTTCTTTGGTTACATGCAACGTGAGACAATCCTCACTCAACTGCATCAGCAGCAGCACGGCTATCCTTCTCCATTTCTGCGTGTAAATATTATGAATGTCACGTACACAAAGGACTACAAACATGAAGATCATTTCATGGGCTAGCATGCAGAATGAGATGAATGCTACACACACAGTATATCCTGTCGTAGGCTTCCTCATTACACAACTATCTCAATGCACACAAAGGCTCCGGAGCCCCCTGAGAAGGAGACCGCTTCCAGGAGTCCTTCCTGTCTTCAGCCCTGCAGATAACTGACGGAGACGCAGGAAGATTAGTTTCCATGCATTTCCTACAGACCCTTCCTCATCCTCTCACACACCTCGACACACTCTTATGTTTCTCCTCAGAACAATCTATAGAGTGCAGAAATGCAGTGGTGCAAAGTAACAAAGTACAGACTAGCTGCACCTTCACCAGCTTTGAGAACACTTTCATGATCAATCATTATAAAACATATCATATATATTATTCTGAAATGGACCAATCTGCACAACGACTACTTTTACTGTCTTTCACTATATTTAGATGAGAATACTTTTCTACTTTCACTTGAGGAACATTTTGAATGCAGGACTTTTACTGTGACAGAGTATTCCTACACTCTGGTACTTCTACTTTTACTCAAGTACAAGATCTGAGTACTTCTACTTTTACTCAAGAACAAGATCTGAGTACTTCTACTTTTACTCAAGTACAAGATCTGAGTACTTCTACTTTTACTCAAGTACAAGATCTGAGTACTTCTACTTTTACTCAAGCACAAGATCTGAGTACTTCTACTTTTACTCAAGTACAAGATCTGAGTACTTCTACTTTTACTCAAGAACAAGATCTGAGTACTTCTACTTTTACTCAAGTACAAGATCAGAGTACTTACTCAAGTACAAGATCAGAGTACTTCTACTTTTACTCAAGTACAAGATCTGAGTACTTCTACTTTTACTCAAGTACAAGATCTGAGTACTTCTACTTTTACTCAAGTACAAGATCTGAGTACTTCTACTTTTACTCAAGTACAAGATCTGAGTACTTCTACTTTTACTCAAGAACAAGATCTGAGTACTTCTACTTTTACTCAAGTACAAGATCTGAGTACTTCTACTTTTACTCAAGTACAAGATCTGAGTACTTCTACTTTTACTCAAGTACAAGATCTGAGTACTTCTACTTTTACTCAAGTACAAGATCTGAGTACTTCTACTTTTACTCAAGTACAAGATCTGAGTACTTCTACTTTTACTCAAGAACAAGATCTGAGTACTTCTACTTTTACTCAAGTACAAGATCTGAGTACTTCTACTTTTACTCAAGTACAAGATCTGAGTACTTCTACTTTCACTCAAGAACAAGGTCTGAGTACTTCTACTTTCACTCAAGAACAAGGTCTGAGTACTTCTCTCCTCTCTGTAGAAATGTTACTCATGTGTTTCCTGACCTCTGCACAGCTTCCTCTTCTTCCTTTTCACCCATATTAATCTATCAGTCATACGAGCAGGGCCGTCCCTCCCTCCAGGCCGATCATGCAGACTGCGTGGGGCCTCGTCTTGCGGAGGGTGCCTGCTTGCAAGTCTATGCTAATGTGTTTTCCCCCTTTAACTGTCCCTATACGTGCCGGCAGCAAGAGAGCATTACAAGGCTCTCAGGGTCTCTAATTAATCAAGTGCATCTTTATTTAATTTCACAAATACTTTCTTGAACTGCTCGCGTTCAATCATGGCAGCTTTCCTGCTCGGGCACGATGGTAATGCAGAGAAACGGAGCATCGCCGGCTCAGTAAAGCCCTCTAAGTGAAGGAAATCCGCCCGCTTCATACAGTCTGACAGACGACGTCTATTTGCAGACAGAGTCAATCATTCGGTCATCGTGCAGCCGAGTGGTCGACCCCCCCCCCCCCCCCCCCCCCCTGCAGTGAAAGCTGTTTACTGAGGAATCTGTAATGTATACAAGAGGATGAGAAAGGATGGCAGCGCGCAGTAAACATTGCCTATGTATGGTATTCTGTTATTGCATGGGACTCTCTTTCAATGCCTGCGCTGAACACATGTACGTTGGCATTAACTAAAGCGTAAAGGGGCGATTTGCTTCCATAAAGTCGGGGTTCTTACTATAAACTGGACTTAGTAGTAGCATTAGCATTTTAGCCTCTTTTAGCTCAATGGTTAGCATCTACGAAAATCAACAGTTACCGACTACTTTGTAAACATTTCGGAGCATTTAGCAGC
The DNA here is from genome assembly GCF_902827115.2 of Pseudochaenichthys georgianus. Taxonomy (NCBI): domain Eukaryota; kingdom Metazoa; phylum Chordata; class Actinopteri; order Perciformes; family Channichthyidae; genus Pseudochaenichthys; species Pseudochaenichthys georgianus. The sequence goes on from NW_027263104.1 coordinate 27,046, forward strand.
TATCAAGACAGATATTTCCTTCAGGAGTGGGAGGAGACTAAAAGAAAGCTCAAAAAGGACAAATATTGGAACATTTTCGGCCAGAATAAACAACCGCTAGCCGAAGAGATGTGTCTCAGCAGCTGGTGGAGACCAACATGGAGCTAAAAGAGAGGGAACATTGGACTGATATTTGTCAAGTGGTCAGATACAAAATGAAAAATTTATTTTAAATTAAAACCCAGTCCTCGCAGTAAGGACTCAGCCTTAGTATGCAGTTTGCTTTATGGTGCATGTTAGCCTCTTTGAGCACATTTGGGTTCAACATGTGAGAAGTAGAAAGTACAGGTATTTGAGTTCAACATGTGAGAAGTAGAAAGTACAGGTATTTGAGTTCAACATGAGAGAAGTAGAAAGTACAGGTATTTGGGTTCAACATGTGAGAAGTAGAAAGTACAGGTATTTGAGTTCAACATGTAAGAAGTAGTAAGTACAGGTATTTGAGTTCAACATGTGAGAAGTAGAAAGTACAGGTATTTGAGTTCAACATGTGAGAAGTAGAAAGTACAGGTATTTGAGTTCAACATGTGAGAAGTAGAAAGTACAGGTATTTGGGTTCAACATGTGAGAAGTAGAAAGTACAGGTATTTGAGTTCAACATGTGAGAAGTAGAAAGTACAGGTATTTGAGTTCAACATGTAAGAAGTAGAAAGTACAGGTATTTGAGTTCAACATGTAAGAAGTAGAAAGTTCAGGTATTTGGGTTCAACATGTGAGAAGTAGAAAGTACAGGTATTTGAGTTCAACATGTGAGAAGTAGAAAGTACAGGTATTTGAGTTCAACATGTGAGAAGTAGAAAGTACAGGTATTTGAGTTCAACATGTGAGAAGTAGAAAGTACAGGTATTTGAGTTCAACATGTAAGAAGTAGAAAGTTCAGGTATTTGGGTTCAACATGTGAGAAGTAGAAAGTACAGATATTTGAGTTCAACATGTGAGAAGTAGAAAGTACAGGTATTTGAGTTCAACATGAGAGAAGTAGAAAGTACAGGTATTTGAGTTCAACATGTGAGAAGTAGAAAGTACAGGTATTTGTGTTCAAATAAGAAGTCAAAGTAAAAAGCCGTCAGAAAAATAAGTAGTGGAGTAAAGTACTGATACCAGAAACATGTATTTAAGTACAGTAACACATTTGTACTCCTCTACTTCCCACCTGCTTGAAGGGTTAATCTCGTTGCTAAGATGAACCCTAACAAAGCATCAGAAAGTGTAAGCAGCAGAAGGCGAGAAATCCTGACTGTATTTCCTTCAAAAACCACCAACAATGATTTTTGTAAGACCTTTCCTGTCTGATGAAAGCTTGAGTGCGTTGTTCAGGTTTCTGTGCTATGACTTGGTACTAAAGCTGAAGTTGAGATAACCCTGATAAGAACCTGCCGTTGTTTTCTCAGACTTTACAAAGCCCCTCGAGAGCCGCAGAACAAACAGTCGTTTTCACAGGCTTTACACGACAAGTGAACTGAGTTTTGTGATAACCTTTAAATAACCTTCTTTAAATCAGGAGAGACGGTTTTGATGTAAGAACACATATTTACTGCCAGGAATACACAAATGAATGTCATGGAGTTTTGGCGATTAGGCCCCGTTGTGCAGGAGTATTATTCGGGAGGGGAGAGCCGATCCGATGAATCCCCCCGGGGTCTAGACCCTGGTGGTGGTGAATGGATAGTTGGGGTCGGTCTGAAGGGGAGGAGCTTAGCTTGACCCTGGATTCAGAGGGACAGGAGGAGGGTGGCGTCGAGTCACCTGAAATGACAGCTGTCAGAGGGGGGAGAGCAGATTTTAAAGGGTTAGCGGAGCGCTGTGATAGGCTTGTGAGAATAGAACGAAGTGATTGGTTAAGCTGCGGAGTGACGCCCCCGATCACTTATTGAGAGGAGAGAGACAGTAGTAAAATGGACATAGTGGCCGTTTCTCAATCTCGAGGAAACTGGCTTCCAAGCCAATATTTCAAGGATGCTTCGTCATCAAGTGGCGCAGCAGGACCGTTCCAATGTCCAGCATACTTGGAATTCCACCGAGGCCGCGTTCTTGGTTTGGGGGAAATGTTGAGGCTGCACATGGGAAGACTTTGCGTCCTTAAAATCCCCACAATGCTTTGCGCACGGACCAATTTCCCCAAATCTGTGGCGGAAAATGTAAGGCGGGGCCTCTCATATGACGCACACTTGCACACTTGCTCGCCTGTTCCACTCTTCGTTTTCCGAATGCCAGGAAGGATCCTTGCCTAGCTAGACCCTCCAGAAAAACGCGATTCTGCGATCGCAGAATTTTCCGCATAATCAGCAAAATGGCGCAGATTTTTAAAAAGCCGCATATTTTTCAAAAGGCCGCATAATCCCCGCATTTTTCCACACAAAGTTGAAAAAAAAAGTTAACTCATCTTGACGTGAAGTGATGATGATGATGATGACGCGACGTCATCAGCTCGCGCATCACAGAAGGTAAACAACACCGTAGAGTGAACGTGTGGAGCTCACACGAGAGTTTCTCTTCACCAAGATGAAAACATCTAATCCATCTCATTTACCGACGAACGTTTCTGCTAAAGACCGGGCAAAGCAGTTCCCCGATGTCTGGGGGGAAACTATTCTGCACCCCGTGCAACTGTGTTGGGGCATAAGAGAACATCCACGGTGACGACCCACTTTGATTCATTCAAACATTCGAACATGCTTTCTGCTGCTGCGGACAAGAAAGCCAAACAACTCACGTTCACCGAGGCATCGACCTCCAAAACCCTTTCGAGGGCTACAAGAAACGAAGTGAGTAGCCTACAAGATTGAAGCTGGTCAGATAACGAACGAGTAAATGAAAACAGAATGAGGCGGAGAAGTGTGTGTGTGTGTGAGAGAGAGAGAGTGTGATTAAAATAGCCCAATTGCTTTTACAATAAATAAACATTGAATGTGTTTAATTGAATAGTAAAGGGGTTTAACGTTAGTGGCAGGTTGTGTGTGAGAGAGAATAAATAAATAAGACAGCCCAATATTTATTTTTTCCGCATATTTTGCAACTTCCCGCAATTTCACCGCATAAAATCACATAAAACCCCGCATGTTTGATCGCATAATCAAGGATTTTTGGAGGGTCTACCTAGCTTCTGAAAGAAGTGACTCGGAAGACATGGGCTACCAAGCAAGCATCCTCGTGATTGAGAAACACCCAGTGGGTGTCGAGGAAGGCTGCTCCAGAGCCACTATTTCAAGGATGCTACGTCATCGAGTGCCGCCGAAGGACTGTTCCAATGTCCAGCATACTTGGAATTCTACCGAGCCCGGCGTACTTCATAGCGAGACATTTCGAGGCTGCACATGTGTAGACTCCGCGGTCTTAAAATCCCCACAATGCTTTGCGCACGGACCAATGTAAGGCGGGGCCTCTCATATGACGCACACCTGCACACTTGCTCGCCTCTTCCACTCTTCGTTTTCCGAATGCCAGGAAGGATTCTTGCCTAGCTTCTGAAGGAAGTGACTCGGAAAAACATGTGCTACCAAGCAAGTATCCTCGACATTGAGAAACACCCAGTAAATGAATGAGAAAAGACGGTCTTCCTGGTTGAACTTGCGCTGAGCTTCATCACACTCAATTAATGCTGTTTGTTGGCCCACCATGTGACCTGTTATTGATCTACTGTAGCGGTCATTTGTTTGACTAAAACTGTGACTAAATACTGTGACTTTTTTATATCAGGACTCTATAGGATAATTTAGATAAACAAATCCAAATTAAAAACAACAGGGGTCAGGAGAACGAAGTCTGAGAATAAATGTTTTGAATTTGACAATTGAAACAAGGTGATATCTTTGCTCGACTGGATGAACTCAAATATTAAAATATAATATAATCAATAAAACGTTCATGTAAGTCCGAGTCAAAGTCAAAACTAAACATTGAGAAGAGCATTTCATCGCTGCCTTTTCATTGTGTACACTTCACTATCCCTTGTATTGTTGTATTTTCTACCTGTTTTATTTAGCTTCTTTTATTTTGTAGTTGTTGGCTTTTTAATGTTAAATGTACCTAAATGTAATTTTATAAAGGGTTTCTGTTGCACTATATCTAGGAAGTTAAGTAAACTTGCCTTGCCTTAATTACCCGGAGTTTAGGACATCTACTGTAAGAACAATGTTGACTTAATCTGAAAATACCAAAGACATTTTAACCGAAACTAAATAGAAAGATTTGTAGTTAGAGTCGTAGAAAAGCAGAAGTCTCCTCTCTGTTGACGTTGAGAGTGAACAGCTGTTTTCATGTGAGGACGAAGAGTAGCTCGTTGCTATATAAGGACATGTTGGCTCTGAACATGCAGTCTGACTTCTGATTTTTAATCTACAACAAACAGTTATGACTTATTTTTATTTAACCAGGATACGTCTCATTGAGATAAAAAATCTCTTTTTCAAGAGAGTCCTGGCCCAAGAATGGTAACAGCACAGATACAGACAGTTTTACAGTCAGACAATTAAAAAACACACAATCGCAACACAGTCATACACCAAGTTTAGCCAAAGCATTTACAGACACAACGGCTGCTTCAAGGTCAGTTAAAGGTGGGGTTGGTCATTTTGCAGAAACCAGCTCGAGTGCGCTACACTTTGAAAATACACAACCGGAGAAAATCTGCCACTTCCTCACAGAGCCCCTCCTCCAACACACACGAACGCGCATATGACCAATGAGGGCACGAGATAAGTGTGTGCCCAGATGTAAGGCTGACAGGCAGGTAGGCCATCCAGTTACTTTAGCTGGCTCAGATGATTGGTCATGCTTTTTACAGCGCCGCGGCTTCCACAGGTGATATTTTTTTTAATGTATTCATTGCTATCGGGATGTTAAGAGCATTCCATGGAATATAACAAAAAGTGTTTCTGCTGTCTTTAAACAACTCTCCTGTTATCTCCATCAGAACAACCTTCTGGATCCGCACCAGTCTGGTTTCAAGGCAGGTCACTCCACAGAAACTGCCCTCCTTGCTGTCACTGAGGAACTGCACACGGCTAAAGCAGCCTCCCTCTCCTCTGTCCTCATCCTGTTGGACCTGTCTGCTGCATTCGACACGGTGAACCATCAGATCCTCCTTCGCACTCTCCAAGAACTTGGAGTTTCAGGCTCTGCACTTTCCCTCCTCACCTCATACCTCAAAGACCGCACCTACAGGGTAACCTGGAGAGGGTCCGAGTCCGACCCTTGTCAATTAACTACAGGGGTCCCTCAGGGCTCTGTTCTTGGTCCCCTCCTCTTCTCCTTGTACACTCGCTCGGATCTGTCATTAGCCCGCATGGTTTTTCATACCACTGCTACGCTGACGACACCCAATTAATCCTGTGCTTTCCCCGCTCAGAGACCCAGGTCGTCGCACGCATCTCTGCTTGTCTAGCTGACATCTCTCAGTGGATGTCTGCTCATCACCTCAAGCTCAACCTTGACAAGACTTAACTGCTTTTCCTTCCGGGAAAAGATTGTCCCACTCTTGACCTGACTATCAACATCGGCCCCTCTGTTGTTTCCCCGACTCAGACTGCAAGGACTCTGGGTGTGACCCTAGATAACAACCTGTCCTTCACTGCAAACATCGCTGCTACAACCCGCTGCTGCAGATACACGCTTTTCAACATCAGGAGGATGCGTCCCCAGCTGACCCAGAAAGCCACGCAGGTTCTGGTCCAGGCTCTCGTCACCTCACGCCTAGACTACTGCAACTCCCTCCTGACTGGTCTACCTGCATGTGCCATCCGACCTGCAGCTCATCCAGAATGCAGCGGCTCGCCTGGTCTTCAACCTTCCTAAATGTTCCCACACCACGCCGCTCCTCCGCTCCCTCCACTGGCTTCCGGTAACTGCTAGAATCCACTTCAAGACACTGGTACTTGCGTACCATGCTGCGAATGGATCTGGGCCTTCCTACATCCAGGACATGGTTAAACCGTGCACCCCAGCACGTGCACTCCGCTCTGCATCAGCTAATCGACTCGCTGCACCCTCGCTGCGAGGGGGACCCAAGTTCCCATCAGCAGAAACACGTGGGTTTGCTATCCTGGCTCCAAAATGGTGGAATGAGCTCCCATTGACATCAGGACAGCAGAAAGCTTACACACCTTCCGGCGCAGACTGAAAACTCATCTCTTTCGACTCCACCTCGAGCGATAGAATTACTAACAAAGCACTTATATACTAATAAAGGGCTGGCTTATCTAAAGCCAGTTGAGTAGCACTTGAAATGTTTTTGCTCTATGAAACCTGATGTACTTTATGATTCTGTTTTCTTCAAGTTTGTATTTTGTTGGTCGAACGCACTTATTGTAAGTCGCTTTGGATAAAAGCTAGATTTAAAGTTGCTTTGAGTGTGTTTAATGAAACCACCTCTGAGTTTCAGCTCAGTTTGAAGCAGGTTCCAAGCTTGAGGGGCAGCGTAACTGAACGCCCTTTCCCCCAGTTCAGTACGGACCTTTGGTTCAGTTAAAAGGAACAAGTTCTCGGAGCGAAGCCGATAAGATCCAGTGCATTTTCTTAGATAAGGGGGAAGAGCATCAAGAATAGCCTGATATAAGGATGTGCCAATGTTTCAGTCTACGCACGGTCAGGGAAGACCATCCAACTCGAGTGTATAGATTGCAGTCAAGGTTTGTGGTGAATCTCAGTGCGCCGTGGTAGACGGTGTCCAGCGAGTGAAGGCAGAAAGAGCATTCATATAAACCACATGTCCATAATCCAGCACAGACAGAAAGGTTGCAGACACGAGTCTCTGGTCTCATAGGAAAAACAGGACTTGTTTCTTAATCTTTTCAAGAGTTCCACAATGTGTGGTTTAAAAGAAAGAGAATTGTCAAATAAATCCAAGATACTTATACTGCAACACAATGTGAAAGATAACAGTGTTTTCTTTTTACACTGGAGCTAAGTTGGCTCGACTTGCAGATGGCAAAAGTTCACACATCCTTTCCTCAAGTAGAAGTACAGATACTCATGTTTAAAAATACCCTGGTGAAAGTAGAAGTACTGACTAAACTTCTTTACTCAAGTCAAAGTAAAGAGGCTTTGAAGTGTGCTTCAGTAAAAAGTACCCATAACTAGCAGCTGCTTTAAAGAGTACCTGACCTCCCTTTATATTAATAGAACAATAATGTCATTGTTAGCTAATGAATGTTTCCATGCTGAACAACGGCAACATGACAACGTTTCCATTGGTCCCTCTTCTTTAGAGAAGACCAGGAAGTGATGGATACACGGATCGTGTTCCAACCAATAGGCACGCAGTGACTCTAAAGAATAATGATCACGCACCAACACACATTCAGACTAAAGGAACCAGCTGTTTGGGAAATGAGAGAAGTAGAAAGTACAGGTATTTGAGTTCAACATGTAAGAAGTAGAAAGTACAGGTATTTGAGTTCAACATGAGAGAAGTAGAAAGTACAGGTATTTGTGTTCAACATGAGAGAAGTAGAAAGTACAGGTATTTGGGTTCAACATGTAAGAAGTAGAAAGTACAGGTATTTGGGTTCAACATGTAAGAAGTAGAAAGTACAGGTATTTGTGTTCAACATGTATGAAGTAGAAAGTACAGGTATTTGGGTTCAACATGTGAGAAGTAGAAAGTACAGGTATTTGGGTTCAACATGTGAGAAGTAGAAAGTACAGGTATTTGTGTTCAACATGTAAGAAGTAGAAAGTACAGGTATTTGGGTTCAACATGTAAGAAGTAGAAAGTACAGGTATTTGTGTTCAACATGTAAGAAGTAGAAAGTACAGGTATTTGAGTTCAACATGTAAGAAGTAGAAAGTACAGGTATTTGAGTTCAACATGTGAGAAGTAGAAAGTACAGGTATTTGTGTTCAACATGTAAGAAGTAGAAAGTTCAGGTATTTGTGTTCAACATGTAAGAAGTAGAAAGTTCAGGTATTTGTGTTCAACATGTAAGAAGTCAAAGTAAAAAGTTGTCAGGAAAATAAGTAGTGGAGTAAAGTACTGATACCAGAAAAATGTACTTAAGTACAGCAACAAAGTATTTGTACTCCACTACTTCCCTCTGTCTGCTTGCTATCGTGACTTAGCAATACCTCTGGGGATCGGACAGAAAAAAAGCCTGTCAGCTGAATGTGAAAGAAAGCAGATCCATTCCTCTTTGATGAGAACAGCATTTTACTTAGTTTGAACTCTAACATTAACCAGAACATGCAGAGTGAATGGAAACACCGCCGTTGATCTAACTCGTACTTCTTAAGGATGCTTTCTTTCATATATTTCTTCACACTAATGCTGTGACTATATAACAAATGTTTGAGCGGCCGCCAACGAACAGGAAATGCCAATAAAAAAGAGATAAAACCAACGTCAAATGTGGATTGTGGTTTATTTCCTGTGTATTAGATGTCTTCTCAGACCATTACAGTATGTAGTGTCTCTACTTTAAAGAGTCCTCTCCTGCTGATGTTCAGGTGTATATCAGTATGTAGTATCTCTACTTTAAAGAGTCCTCTCCTGCTGATGTTCAGGTGTATATCAGTATGTAGTATCTCTACTTTAAAGAGTCCTCTCCTGCTGATGTTCAGGTGTATATCAGTATGTAGTGTCTCTACTTTAAAGAGTCCTCTCCTGCTGATGTTCAGGTGTATATCAGTATGTAGTGTCTCTACTTTAAAGAGTCCTCTCCTGCTGATGTTCAGGTGTATATCAGTATGTAGTGTCTCTACTTTAAAGAGTCCTCTCCTGCTGATGTTCAGGTGTATATCAGTATGTAGTGTCTCTACTTTAAAGAGTCCTCTCCTGCTGATGTTCAGGTGTATATCAGTATGTAGTGTCTCTACTTTAAAGAGTCCTCTCCTGCTGATGTTCAGGTGTATATCAGTATGTAGTGTCTCTACTTTAAAGAGTCCTCTCCTGCTGATGTTCAGGTGTATATCAGTATGTAGTGTCTCTACTTTAAAGAGTCCTCTCCTGCTGATGTTCAGGTGTATATCAGTATGTAGTGTCTCTACTTTAAAGAGTCCTCTCCTGCTGATGTTCAGGTGTATATCAGTATGTAGTGTCTCTACTTTAAAGAGTCCTCTCCTGCTGATGTTCAGGTGTATATCAGTATGTAGTGTCTCTACTTTAAAGAGTCCTCTCCTGCTGATGTTCAGGTGTATATCAGTGTGTAGTGTATCTACTTTAAAGAGTCCTCTCCTGCTGATGTTCAGGTGTATATCAGTGTGTAGTGTATCTACTTTAAAGAGTCCTCTCCTGCTGATGTTCAGGTGTATATCAGTATGTAGTGTCTCTACTTTAAAGAGTCCTCTCCTGCTGATGTTCAGGTGTATATCAGTATGTAGTGTCTCTACTTTAAAGAGTCCTCTCCGGCTCACAAAAGGATCAAATAGGAACTCAAAGCAGATCAACCATCTTCTTCTAAAGACACTTCATGGGAGCATGTGAGGAGTTATTAGCACGCTATCTTCAAAGCTAGCCCCCCCCCCCCCCTGGACGTGGAATAACAACAATGTGACACACGAGGACAGCTATTAGACGAGTCTTCCGTGTCTCCTGCACCTCTTCTCTCTGCAGAGGGCCTCGACCCCTGACTCTGTCAACACTGCGTCAGAGTTCGGGTTAAAGAGCACAGACACACCTCTGCCCTCCTCAACACCGGCCAATCACAATCCTCCTGTGATCGCCGGAGCCAGGCTTAACACTGAACATCTGCTGTAGCATGTTGGAGCTGGAACTGGGTCGAGCCCGTCCCTCGCTTTTATTTTATTATACTTTATTTCATTTGTGTTAACATTCAAATTGACATGTTGTCATTCAATTTGTCTCAGGCTTGTCTGAACATTATCCTGGATATTATATTACAGTATATTTAATTTAATTTTACTATTTTTCACGGTCGTTTTTGTATTTATTCTGATCTGCACAAACAGTAAAGCCCCTTTAGACTAGCTTGTTCTATAAATGGGTTTATATAAATAAAATATAGTTGTATTAAATCATTGCCTTGTAATAAAAAAGCATTCCCGTCCAGCAGCACTGAGCCTCCCTGTCCTCCGACAACACTGAGCAGCATTGTTGTTGCAGTCAGATCAAAATGCAAAGGTCATTATGTCTCTGGGTTTCGCGTCGTTCTGAGCACAATGACAGGAATGTGACTGCTGTTAAACTCTCGTGTCAGAACACCGGAAGTTTAGAGGAATTAAAAGAATTAAGAGCGGGCTGCAGACCCTCCCTGCAGACTGCACATCCATTTTCCCCTCAGAAAGTTACAGCCTGTAACCTCTGAGGCTGTGAGAATCTGCAGCTGATGAATGAGCTGCTCTAACGACTTGTTCTCTTTGTCCCCGCGGACGCACGCACGCACGCACGGACGCACACACACGCGCGCGCATAGTTGTTTCCAGCATGTGGCATTGCATTCTCCGCATGTTCACCCAGACGCTGTGATTGGAGGAGATCGTATTCTGCTGGGATTTCAGTAATTACTCGGCGTGACATCTGACATGACGGCATGTTAGGAGACTTCATTTAGGGGGGGGGGGGGGGTCATGCGCGATGTATTCCTGAAGTCACGTTCATATTGTTGCCATAAAGACATGTTTGCATGGCGCAGCTTTTTGCATTTTGAATGAACAACCCCGCATTTATTCAATGACCTTTTAAGCAGCGACAGTGGCTCCACTGAAGTCACTGATGTCCACCCACCACCATACCCGCTTGTGACGGATTACAAAACAAGACAAAGCTCGATGGATGTTATAGAAGTCACACAAAGCAGTCAGTATACTAATACAATTATCAAGCGATTAGTTGCATAAACGCCACAGCAGAAATTCTTAATACTGCTTTTCATAGAGGATATTTTGACACGTGACATAAAGCACTGAAGCTGCTTCATCTTCAGGGTCCCCATTGTACGTTGGCTGACGGGCTACAACATCCCAAATAATTTCCATTTGGAGAAATGTGCTGCACTGCTGGAAATAATGCAAATATAAAAACACAAATGTACCCAAAAAAACACATGAAGAAACATCTTCAGCAACTTGACAACACATGCAGCATTTAGAGAACATTCAGCAACTCGAGGAGACATGCGCAGTTTACTAAAAGCTGCAGAAACCAAACGCTGCAAGAAGCTCAAAACACAACGGGAGACCAGGGGACATTAAAGAGTGACGCACACAGCTGGGAGACCAGGGGACACTAAAGAGTGACGCACACAGCTGGGAGACCAGGGGACACTAAAAAGTGACACACACAGCTTGGAGACCAGGGGACACTAAAAAGTGACGCACACAGCTGGGAGACCAGGGGACACTAAAGAGTGACGCACACAGCTGGAGACCAGGGGACACTAAAAAGTGACACACACAGCTTGGAGACCAGGGGACACTAAAAAGTGACGCACACAGCTGGGAGACCAGGGGACACTAAAGAGTGATGCACACAGCTGGGAGACCAGGGGACACTGAAAAGTTACGCACACAGCAGGGAGAACAGGGGACACTAAAGAGTGACGCACACAGCTGGGAGACCAGGGGACACTAAAGAGTGACGCACACAGCTGGGAGACCAGGGGACACTAAAAAGTGACACACACAGCTTGGAGACCAGGGGACACTAAAGAGTGACGCGCACAGCAGGGAGAACAGGGGACACTAAAGAGTGACGCACACAGCTGGGAGACCAGGGGACACTAAAGAGTGATGCACACAGCTGGAGACCAGGGGACACTAAAAAGTGACACACACAGCTTGGAGACCAGGGGACACTAAAAAGTGACGCACACAGCTGGGAGACCAGGGGACACTAAAGAGTGATGCACACAGCAGGGAGAACAGGGGACACTAAAGAGTGATGCACACAGCTGGGAGACCAGGGGACACTAAAAAGTGACGCACACAGCTGGGAGACAAGGGGACACTAAAAAGTGACGCACACAGCTGTCAGACCAGGGGACACTAAAAAGTGATGCACACAGCTGGGAGACCAGGGGACACTAGAAAGTGACGCACACAGCAGGGAGACCAGGGGACACTAAAAAGTGACGCACACAGCTGGGAGACCAGGGGACACTAAAAAGTGACGCACACAGCTGGGAGACCAGGGGACACTAAAAAGTGACGCACACAGCTGGGAGACCAGGGACACTAAAAAGTGACGCACACAGCTGGGAGACAAGGGGACACTAAAGAGTGACGCACACAGCTGGGAGACCAGGGGACACTAAAGAGTGACGCACACAGCTGGGAGACCAGGGGACACTAAAGAGTGATGCACACAGCTGGGAGACCAGGGGACACTAAAAACTGATGCACACAGCAGGGAGACCAGGGGACACTAAAAAGTGATGCACACAGCTGGGAGACCAGGGGACACTAAAAACTGATGCACACAGCAGGGAGACCAGGGGACACTAAAAAGTGACGCACACAGCAGGAAGACCAGGAGACACTAAAAAGTGACGCACACAGCTGGGAGACCTGGGGACACTAAAAAGTGACGCACACAGCTGGGAGACCAGGGGACACTAAAGAGTGACGCACACAGCTGGGAGACCAGGGGACACTAAAGAGTGATGCACACAGCTGGGAGACCAGGGGACACTAAAAACTGATGCACACAGCAGGGAGACCAGGGGACACTAAAGAGTGACGCACACAGCTGGGAGACCACTAAAAGTGTGTTCTTGTGAAACAGAGTAAACAGGATGCAATGCAAAATATAAGAGCAGTAAGGAAGGAAATACATTACAGGTCTTTCTCAAGGCGTTTCAAGGGGAATAACCAGAAAGAAGACCGAGAGTGGAGAAAACATGTTTCTCAAATATTTATCCTTTTAATTTCCTTCCTCGTTGTTCCTGTGAGTGTATGGTATGTTCCCTCACGTGGTTTCAGTGTAACACTATAGTCTCTGTTTGAATTGTACGAGGCACGTTCCTGACTTTTATTACATCTACTTGTGCCATCTCACCGATATATACCACACACACACACACACACACACACACACACACACACACACACACACACACACACACACACACACACACACACACACACACACACACCCCACACACACACACACACACACACACACACACACACACACACACACACACACACACACACACACACACACACACACACACACACACACACACACACACACACACACACACACACCATGTTTACATCACTTCAGGGGACATTACATTGACTTACATGCATTTCCTAGAGACTTATCCTAACCTTAACCATAACCAAGTCTTCACCATAAAATTAATGATCCCTGGGGACCTCCATTTTGTCCCCATAAGGGAGGCGAGTCCCCACACGTGACTATGTAAACAGATGTAGGTCCCCACAAGTATAGTAATGCTAGTCCACACACACACACACACACACACACACACACACACACACACACACACACACACACGCACACACACACACACCAGTGATACGTCAGTTCTCTTGAACAAATATTTGTGATGTTTTTTCGTCATCTTTCTGCAGTCTCAAAGCATGACTCGTGTGAAATTGAGTAATATCTATTGACAAAACAAGCCCTTAAACATTGGTGGAGAGTAATCAAACACATTAACTCAAGTATTGTACTTTTTGACATATGTGTACCTCTCATTTGATGCTTTATACTTCTGTATTTCAGAGGCAAATATTCTACTTTTTACTGCACTATGTATATTTGAGCCTTAGCAGACCATTTACATGCACACAATATAACACATTACAGACAAGGGAAAACCAAAAGGCACAAGTATATACAGTATATTCTTCCTGATGATCAATGACCTGTGTTTCAACCCAACTCCTGGCCTGCCTTGACATATGGTCTCGTACCCTTGACGAAAGAGGAAGTCTCGATGCCATTTATTTGGATTTCCAGAAAGCATTTGATACTGTACCTCACAAAAGATTACTGAAGAAGCTCTATGGGTATGGTATCCGTGGAGACATACTCACCTGGATCTCAGACTTTCGCAAGAACAGGCGACAGAGAGTCTTTGTTAACGGGAAACCATCCGGATGGTGCCCAGTTCTCAGTGGAACTCCACAAGGTAGCGTCCTGGGTCCTGCACTGTTTGTCCTCTATATCAACGACCTACCCGATAATGTGAGCTCCATGGTCCAGATGTTTGCAGATGATACTAAAGTCTTCAAGGAAATTAAGTGTAAAGAGGATGCAGAAAAACTCCAGTCAGATCTCAGAGAAATACAAGGATGGTCCGAGTGTTGGCAGCAAAGTGCAAAGTAATGCACTTCGGTTTTCTGAATAAAAAATATGAGTATAATATGGGTGATAATTCAAACACTATAAACCTATCCGAGACTCAGAATGAAAAGGACCTTGGTGTGAATGTTGATAATACCCTGACATTTAGTGACCATATCCGTCGGGCAAGTAACAAAGCGAATGGTATCCTAGCAACGATCCACATCTCTCTTGTACGGCCACTCCTCGAGTATGGGAATGTCGCTTGGTCCCCCATGTACAAAAAGGATGCTGAGCTCATCGAGAAAATACAGAGAAGGGCAACGAAGCTGGTTCCAGAACTAAAGGACCTACCATATCAAGAACGACTGCAAAGTCTTAAGATCCCGAGCATGTATTATAGAAGGGCGAGGGGAGATGTGATCGAAGTTTTCAAATATCTCCACAACATCTACAAAACATCATGCCCACTACAACGGGATTATAACACCAGGACTCGTGGACACTGCCTCAAGTTGAAGAAACAGTACTCAAGACTGGCTATCCGCCGCAACTTGTTCAGCCTGCGTGTGGTTGACTTGTGGAATGATCTGCCAGAAAGCGTTGTCACATCCAAGACGGTTAACTGTCTCAAATCCCGGCTCGACCGCCACGGGTCAAACCTCACCTTCACTTTGGACGATGTGACTGTTGCCAGCATCCATGGTAAATAAAGAATCAGTGATCTACTCATTTATTTATGAGCGACTTAGGCCTATTACAGCCTATCCTATTGATTGATTGGTTGATACCATGTGCCAGAGTAACTAAACAGGAGATTATGTTACTGTCTGATTGAAAGAATATGCAGGGCATGAGATGATAAAAATGAGAGTTTGCTAAGTTAAAATAATATATATCGTAGTAGACTCGAAACCCTCCTGATTTGAATGCACCTTGGCCAATTACAACATTTAAAAACATGTAAAACTGTCCTATCCTTTGTTTTACTTTTGAGGGTGTATGTATGTGGTTAAAAGAATACCTGAAAAAAGTATTGAATGTACAACTTTAGCCAGAGGTGGGAAGTAGTGGAGTACAAATACTTCGTTACTGACGACTTTTTACTTTGACTTCTTACATGTTGAACACAAATACCTGTACTTTCTACTTCTTACATGTTGAACACAAATACCTGTACTTTCTACTTCTTACATGTTGAACTCAAATACCTGTACTTTCTACTTCTCACATGTTGAACACAAATACCTGTACTTTCTACTTCTCACATGTTGAACTCAAATACCTGTACTTTCTACTTCTCACATGTTGAACTCAAATACCTGTACTTTCTACTTCTTACATGTTGAACACAAATACCTGTACTTTCTACTTCTCACATGTTGAACACAAATACCTGTACTTTCTACTTCTTACATGTTGAACTCAAATACCTGTACTTTCTACTTATTACATGTTGAACACAAAGACCTGTACTTTCTACTTCTTACATGTTGAACTCAAATACCTGTACTTTCTACTTCTTACATGTTGAACTCAAATACCTGTACTTTCTACTTCTTACATGTTGAACTCAAATACCTGTACTTTCTACTTCTTACATGTTGAACACAAATACCTGTACTTTCTACTTCTCACATGTTGAACACAAATACCTGAACTTTCTACTTCTTACATGTTGAACTCAAATACCTGTACTTTCTACTTCTTACATGTTGAACCCAAATACTTGTACTTTCTACTTCTTACATGTTGAACCCAAATACCTGTACTTTCTACTTCTTACATGTTGAACCCAAATACCTGTACTTTCTACTTCTTACATGTTGAACCCAAATACCTGTACTTTCTACTTCTCACATGTTGAACACAAATACCTGAACTTTCTACTTCTTACATGTTGAACACAAATACTGTACTTTCTACTTCTTACATGTTGAACTCAAATACCTGTACTTTCTACTTCTTACATGTTGAACACAAATACCTGTACTTTCTACTTCTTACATGTTGAACCCAAATACCTGTACTTTCTACTTCTCACATGTTGAACTCAAATACCTGTACTTTCTACTTCTTACATGTTGAACCCAAATACCTGTACTTTCTACTTCTTACATGTTGAACTCAAATACCTGTACTTTCTACTTCTCACATGTTGAACACAAATACCTGTACTTTCTACTTCTCACATGTTGAACTCAAATACCTGTACTTTCTACTTCTCACATGTTGAACTCAAATACCTGTACTTTCTACTTCTTACATGTTGAACTACAAATACCTGTACTTTCTACTTCTCACATGTTGAACTCAAATACCTGTACTTTCTACTTCTCACATGTTGAACTCAAATACCTGTACTTTCTACTTCTCACATGTTGAACACAAATACCTGTACTTTCTACTTCTTACATGTTGAACTCAAATACCTGTACTTTCTACTTATTACATGTTGAACACAAAGACCTGTACTTTCTACTTCTTACATGTTGAACTCAAATACCTGTACTTTCTACTTCTTACATGTTGAACTCAAATACCTGTACTTTCTACTTCTTACATGTTGAACTCAAATACCTGTACTTTCTACTTCTTACATGTTGAACACAAATACCTGTACTTTCTACTTCTCACATGTTGAACACAAATACCTGTACTTTCTACTTCTCACATGTTGAACACAAATACCTGAACTTTCTACTTCTTACATGTTGAACTCAAATACCTGTACTTTCTACTTCTTACATGTTGAACTCAAATACCTGTACTTTCTACTTCTTACATGTTGAACTCAAATACCTGTAACTTTCTACTTCTTACATGTTGAACTCAAATACCTGTACTTTCTACTTCTTACATGTTGAACCCAAATACCTGTACTTTCTACTTCTCACATGTTGAACACAAATACCTGAACTTTCTACTTCTTACATGTTGAACACAAATACTGTACTTTCTACTTCTTACATGTTGAACTCAAATACCTGTACTTTCTACTTCTTACATGTTGAACACAAATACCTGTACTTTCTACTTCTTACATGTTGAACCCAAATACCTGTACTTTCTACTTCTCACATGTTGAACTCAAATACCTGTACTTTCTACTTCTCACATGTTGAACCCAAATACCTGTACTTTCTACTTCTTACATGTTGAACTCAAATACCTGTACTTTCTACTTCTTACATGTTGAACTCAAATACCTGTACTTTCTACTTCTTACATGTTGAACTCAAATACCTGTACTTTCTACTTCTCACATGTTGAACTCAAATACCTGTACTTTCTACTTCTTACACGTTGAACTCAAATACCTGTACTTTCTACTTCTTCTGGTGTTATTTCTCTGAGGTAAACTGACAGATGTACTTTTCCTCGCTCCAACATGTGTCCTGGTGTGAATATGAACTCAGGACCCCCGGGGCTCGAATGTTTTCAGGTATATATGTTGCAGATGGAATATCATGCATGTGTGTTTGACCCTTCTGGTGATGAGGAGCAGAAGGTCTCCATGCCTCCTCATCAGGTTCACTGTGACTTGACTTCTTCAACCACAAATCTAATTATTTTCAGGGGGGTAAACATCGGGTGGCCTCTCACCGCAGCCACAAGTCATCTGGTCAGGATTAATGGTTTCATCGGTTTAACTGTGAAGCAAAACGGGGGGTTTTCAACACTACGGACACTTTGGCGTGGCAGGTATTTCGATCTTTTACAACATTTAGAGTCGCAACAAAACTGTGGAAAGATTTTGATTAAGTATTATAATGAGGAAACGTTACTTAAACTATCAAAGTAAACATATTTTATGCAAACAAAAGTGTCCAGGGTGAAAATAGATGCTTTTTAAAGAGATCTTTGAACATGAAAGCATGGAGACATGTCCCAGTAGAGACACTACATACTGATATACACCTGGATATCAGCAGGAGAGGACTCTTTAAAGTAGAGACACTACATACTGATATACACCTGGACATCAGCAGGAGAGGACTCTTTAAAGTAGAGACACTACATACTGATATACACCTGGACATCAGCAGGAGAGGACTCTTTAAAGTAGAGACACTACATACTGATATGCACCTGGACATCAGCAGGAGAGGACTCTTTAAAGTAGAGACACTACATACTGATATACACCTGAACATCAGCAGGAGAGGACTCTTTAAAGTAGAGACACTACATACTGATATACACCTGGAACATCAGCAGGAGAGGACTCTTAAAGTAGAGGACCCTACATACTGATATACACCTGAACATCAGCAGGAGAGGGACTCTTTAAAGTAGAGACACTACATACTGATAAACACCTGAACATCAGCAGGAGAGGACTCTTTAAAAGTAGAGACACTACACACTGATATACACCTGGCTGAACATCAGCAGGAGAGGACTCTTTAAAGTAGAGACACTACTATATAACCTGAACATCAGCAGGAGATGATATTTAAGTAGAGGCCCTACAACTGATACCCTGAACCTCAGCAGGAGAGGACTCTTTAAAGTAGAGACACTACATACTGATATACACCTGGCTGAACATCAGCAGGAGAGGAGGACTCTTTAAAGTAGAGACACACATACTGATATACACCTGAACATCAGCAGGAGAGAGACTCTTTAAAGTAGAGACTCAGCTGGTCCTGCTCTCTAATCTCTTCTGAATAAAGTCGCTCGTCCATCAACTCTTGTTTTGTTATTTACATACAAACAATGGAGAGTCTACTTCTGGTTAATGGAGGCTTTACTTTCTCCGTGCAGACTGCAGATGTGTGTGTGTGTGTGTGTGTGTGTGTGTGTGTGTGTGTGTGTGTGTGTGTGTGTGTGTGTGTGTGTGTGTGTGTGTGTGTGTGTGTGTGCGTGCGTGTGCGTGTGCGTGTGCGTGTAGAGTTTCTTACAGCTGGGCTTCAGGCCCTCCGGAGGGTCCCATTGTTAAATACTTCCTGCAGAAGTCCAGCAGGAGGAAAGGGAGGATCGCGTTGGGAGGATCACTGAGAGTCTTAAGAGACACAAACATTTATAGGTTGTAAAAGTAATAACGACTCTCAGCTTACTCAACACAAAATAAAGGGTCTAACACACTGATTTTAAGACACGTAGTCAAAGACGGAATAACTTCCGATTGCAAATGATTCATAAGCAATAAAATATGTCGCAGTGTGTATCTAATGCGACCTTGGGGAAGGGGGGGGGTAGATACCACATTGACATACATGGTGAACTTGTTAGCAAACAGTTTCTTATATAAACATCCAGCCGTTACAGAGACACGTTAGCATTCATTGCACGTCAGGTTTGTTTCCACCTGATGAAAACAAGCCCAACATTTCTCTCTTCTAGCTCAGTCTATTTAGCTGCTGAATGATCCACTTTGCTCGCAACCTAGCCTACCTAGACAGCAGGTAATGTACAGTTGGGTTTTAAAGTGATGGGCGTCACTGAAACAGAACATGTCGACAGCTGAACGAAGAGCTCAAACTAAGCAGCAGATTCAGCTGACAATTCGCTGTAAGTTCATCACGACCAGCGGCTTTTCACATACAAATGTAACCGCGGGACACGGCCTAAAGTGTAGCTGTTCTACTGATCAAAGTTGCCCTCTGACTCCACTTGATCAAACAGCGACAACTCCACAGATTCAATTTGAAAGAAACACGATACAGTTGGCAGTCAACAAAAAGGCTTAAGACAAGGATTTCCCCCCAAGAGTATTAGTGTCTCAATGAATAGATGTACTATTGTGCTCATACGTGCCAACCTTGAGGCCTCAGAAATCGGGAGAATTTCAAAACCACCTCGGGGGGGAAGGGGGGGGGGCTGTGCTAGTGGATCATCGCCGGAGCTGTATTAGATTAACATGCTTATTGTAGTGGTAAGTGCACTGCCTTGCGGCCTGTAGCACCTTCCTTGATGGAGCATATGGGCTGGACCTGTATTTTACAGGAAAGGAGTGAGCAGAGGGTACAGTTGTCGATTTTTGTTCTGTTTTCTGTGATATATCTTCCTCACCCTCTCAGACTTTCAGTTGCGCGCGCTGCTAAAGAGACGCGCTACCATGGAAACAAAACAATGGTGTAGCTGCATTAAAGTCCGAGTGGAAACAGTCCTGAGTAAATCTGATTTTGTCAGAAATCGGGAGAAATGCGGGAGAAATATGACCCCGGGAGGAAACCGGGAGAGGGCAATGAAATCGGGAGTCTCCCGCGAAAATCGGGAGGGTTGGCAAGTATGATTGTGCTTTGTGTCTTTTGTTGAGGGATCCAGCACCCCTGACGTGAGCGGCAGCCTTGGGATTCAGCGGTGGCCCTCACGTGCACTTCACTGCCCCTTAAGTGTGTGTGTGTGTGTGTGTGTGTGTGTGTGTGTGTGTGTGTGTGTGTGTGTGTGTGTGTGTGTGTGTGTGTGTGTGTGGTGTGTGTGTGTGTGTGTGTGTGTGTGTGTGTGTGTGTGTGTGTGTGTGTGTGTGTGTGTGTGTGTGTGTGTAGTTAATTTTGCACTTTTCTTAATTTATCGCTTTCTTTTCAGTTGCTGTGTCTGCACACGGCACGTGTCAGTGGCGGTGAGTAGTATTCAGATTTGACCTGCTTGCTTCCCCCTCCCAACAGTAACTGTCTGCGCTCATCTAGTCGGTTTTTATACGCTGGATACCATTTTAAATAGCATAGTAGATGAATTCCTAATAAATTGTTGTTGTTTTTACTGGTTAAAATATTGTTTGTAAATGTGTCTATTTGATAATATATGTCATACTCTTGGGGGAAATCCTTGTCTGAGGCCTTTTTGTTGACTGCCAACTGTATCGTGTTTCTTTAAAATTGAACCTGTGGAGTTTTTGCTGTTTGATCAAGTTGAGTCAGAGGGAAACTTTGATCAGTAGAACAGCTAAACTTTAGGCCGTGGTTACACACATATCAGTTGTAATCGCTTTAAACAGACTGTAGACTCGTATTAACCTAAAATGTTAATCAAGATAACTTTAGATACTTTGAATTTAAGTCCATATCTTGTCTCTTGTTGCTCTGTTTTGGTCTCCACCGGCTACATGTAGCTATACACTTAGCTTTCATGTTGCAAAATAGGTCCTCAGAAAAAAATAGTTTAGTGAAAAGTGAAACTGTTCCAAATGTGTACCATGCTAATTTCCTGCAAGATGTGCAAGTAGTTTTTCCATTATCCTGATGATTAGACGGACAAATCGAAACGTAAACACGGCCTCTTTGGTGGAGGTATTAGGTCACACGAGTTCAAATGAATCCCCCACGTGTCGTGTTTTCAGTGTCTTTCTGACCCTGAGAAATGACTTCAGCCGAACAGACTTCCTCACTGATGTGTTTCCTAGATAAAAAGCGTTCACTGTGTTCGAGCCTCTGCTGTTACAGTGACATTACTCTTTGGTGACTTGCATTATAAGCTGCAGATGCATCGCCTCATTGTTATGTTTATTATTCATGTCACTGTGAATGGGGCGAAGGCACTTCCAGTAATTGTGCGGAGATGGAGCAGATGTTGAAAAGAACATTATTCTGCTGCTTTTCGTCCTTTCGCCTCATTATTCTTTAACTTGCTCAGCCTTCCTGTAGGACTCTTTAAAGTAGAGACACGACATACTGATATACACCGGAACATCAGCAGGAGAGGACTCTTTAAAGTAGAGACACGACATACTGATATACACCTGAACATCAGCAGGAGAGGACTCTTTAAAGTAGAGAGACTACATACTGATATACACCGGAACATCAGCAGGAGAGGACTCTTTAAAGTAGAGTCACGCCATACTGATATACACCTGAACATCAGCAGGAGAGGACTCTTTAAAGTAGAGAGACTACATACTGATATACACCTGAACATCAGCAGGAGAGGACTCTTTAAAGTAGGGACACTACACACTGATATACACCTGAACATCAGCAGGAGAGGACTCTTTAAAGTAGAGACGCTACATACTGATATACAGCTGAACATCAGCAGGAGAGGACTCTTTAAAGTAGAGACACTACATACTGATATACACCTGAACATCAGCAGGAGAGGACTCTTTAAAGTAGGGACACTACACACTGATATACACCTGAACATCAGCAGGAGAGGACTCTTTAAAGTAGAGACACTACAGACTGATATACACCTGAACATCAGCAGGAGAGGACTCTTTAAAGTAGAGACACTACATACTGATATACACCTGAACATTAGCAGGAGAGGACTCTTTAAAGTAGAGACACTACATACTGATATACACCTGAACATTAGCAGGAGAGGACTCTTTAAAGTAGAGACACTACATACTGATATACACCTGAACATCAGCAGGAGAGGACTCTTTAAAGTAGAGAGACTACATACTGATATACACCTGAACATCAGCAGGAGAGGACTCTTTAAAGTAGAGACACTACATACTGATATAAACCTGAACATCAGCAGGAGAGGACTCTTTAAAGTAGAGACACAACATACTGATATATACCTGAACATCAGCAGGAGAGGACTCTTTAAAGTAGAGTCACTACATACTGATATACACCTGAACATCAGCAGGAGAGGACTCTTTAAAGTAGAGACACTGCATACTGATATACACCTGAACACCAGCAGGAGAGGACTCTTTAAAGTAGAGACACTACATACTGATATACACCTGAACATCAGCAGGAGAGGACTCTTTAAAGTAGAGACACTGCATACTGATATACACCTGAACACCAGCAGGAGAGGACTCTTTAAAGTAGAGACACTACATACTGATATACACCTGAACACCAGCAGGAGAGGACTCTTTAAAGTAGAGACACTACACACTGATATACACCTGAACATCAGCAGGAGAGGACTCTTTAAAGTAGAGACACTACACACTGATATACACCGGAACATCAGCAGGAGAGGACTCTTTAAAGTAGAGACACTACACACTGATATACACCTGAACATCAGCAGGAGAGGACTCTTTAAAGTAGAGACACTACATACTGATATACACCTGAACATCAGCAGGAGAGGACTCTTTAAAGTAGAGACACTACACACTGATATACACCTGAACATCAGCAGGAGAGGACTCTTTAAAGTAGAGACACTACACACTGATATACACCGGAACATCAGCAGGAGAGGACTCTTTAAAGTAGAGACACTACACAATGATATACACCTGAACATCAGCAGGAGAGGACTCTTTAAAGTAGAGACACTACATACTGATATACACCTGAACATCAGCAGGAGAGGACTCTTTAAAGTAGAGAATCTACATACTGATATACACCTGAACATCAGCAGGAGAGGACTCTTTAAAGTAGAGACACTACATAATGTTATACACCTGAACATCAGCAGGAGAGGACTCTTTAAAGTAGAGACACTACACACTGATATACACCTGAACATCAGCAGGAGAGGACTCTTTAAGTAGAGACACTACACACTGATATACACCTGAACATCAGCAGGAGAGGACTCTTTAAAGTAGAGACACTACATACTGATATACACCGGAACATCAGCAGGAGAGGACTCTTTAAAGTAGAGACACTACACACTGATATACACCTGAACATCAGCAGGAGAGGACTCTTTAAAGTAGAGACACTACAGACTGATACACACCTGAACATCAGCAGGAGAGGACTCTTTAAAGTAGAGACACTACATACTGTTATACACCTGAACATCAGCAGGAGAGGACTCTTTAAAGTAGAGACACTACACACTGATATACACCTGAACATCAGCAGGAGAGGACTCTTTAAAGTAGAGACACTACCTACTGATATACACCTGGACATCAGAGGAGAGGATCTTTAAAGTAGAGACACTACATACTGATATACACCGGAACATCAGCAGGAGAGGACTCTTTAAAGTAGAGACACTAACACTGATATACACCTGAACATCAGCAGGAGAGGACTCTTTAAAGTAGAGACACTACAACTGATATACACCTGAACATCAGCAGGAGAGGACTCTTAAAGTAGAGACACTACATAACTGATACACCCTGAACATCAGCAGGAGAGGACTCTTTAAAGTAGAGACACTACATACTGATATACCACCTGAACATCAGCAGGAGAGGACTCTTTAAAGTAGAGACGACTACACACTGATATACACTGAACATCAGCAGGAGAGGACTCTTTAAAGTAGAGACACTACATACTGAATATACACCTGAACATCAGCAGGAGAGGACTCTTTAAAGTAGAGACCACAATACTGATATACACCTGAAACTCAGCAGGAGAGGACTCTTTAAAGTAGGACACTACATACTGATATACACCTGAACATCAGCAGGAGAGGACTCTTTAAAGTAGAGAACTACATCACTGATACCCCTGAACATCAGCAGGAGAGCACTCTTTAAAGTAGAGACACGACCCTACTGATTACACCTGAACATCAGCCGTAGAGGACTCTTTAAGTAGAGACCCACTACAGACTAGATCAACCTGAGACATCAGCAGGAGAGGACTCTTTAAGTAGAGACACTTACATACTGATAGACACCTGAACATAGCAGGAGAGGACTCTTTAAAGTAAGGAGACCACTACACACTTGGGATTATACAACTGAACATCAGCAGGAGTAGGACTTTTAAGTAGGAGACACTACATACTGATATACACCTGAACCTCAGCAGGAGAGGACTCTTTAACGTAAGACACAACATACTGATATACACCTGAACATCCAGCAGGAGAGGACTTCTTTAAAGTATGAGACCTACATATGATATACACCTGAACATCAGTCAGAGAGGACTCTTTAAAGTAGAGACACTACATACTGATTACACCTGAAAATCAGCAGGAGAGCACTCTTTAAAGTAGAGACAAGCATACTGATATACACCTGAACATCATCAGGAGAGGACTCTTAAAGTAAGAGACACGACATACTGATATACACCTGAACATCAGCAGAGAGGACTCTTTAAAGTAGAGGTATTACTACGATGATATACAAGAGGAAGCCTGTCCTTGGACGTGCAGCTATCATCAGCTTCTGTTTCACACCAGATGTAAAACATGATGCCGATGTGACCTTTAATTCTCCATTTATTTCTTATTGCTGCCTGAAACCCGAAAGGATCTTCCTTATCGAGCGCCCTACACACACACGATCCCCAAATTGTGATTCTGCTTTTTCTCAGCCTTCTTGTCTTCCCTGGGTTTTCTGAATATCACAACCTATTAAATATAATTGTATTTTCCTTGCCATTATTCTCCAGTGAGATGCAGCAATATAAGAAGCGTCCAATTGTTCTGTAATTCACTTACAGCGATGGTAAGTGACTCCTTGTTCTCTCAGCGGGGGTGTTGTGTTAAAAAGAGTGTGTACGTGTGTGAGTGTGTTCCTGGGCATTTATATAGAAAGGGGTCGCTGGGGGTCAACCCCTTTGCCCACTCCAGAGACAGGAAATGGCTCCAATATGGGGCTGAGTGTGGCCTCCTCGGGGCTCTGGGGAGGGATTCAGGCCCCTCGAACCGCGGGATCACTGAGAAAATGTAGAAAGTGAGGAATACAGATGTTTTGTTGGGACCACTGGAAACTAAAGATGTGTGGAAGGCTTCAGCGGGAGGCCGAGGCTTATTAATAGTGTCAGTAGGGCGGCAGACGATGGGCTTTTATGTCGGGAGGCATTTGAATCAAGTCGGATATTTGCATTCAACTACTTTCTTTTTTTAAAGTGGAGCGTACCAAAATGCATTAAGTTCATTATTTTAATTATTTGAGCTTCTGGATTAAAATAGTCCAAATATAATACATATAATTATCCTTCTGAGTAGATTATGTATTTTTTAAAGTCAACAATCTGAATTTAAATCTGAAATTATGACTTTTTTGTGTCATTTCTTAATTTGTTGTTGTTATTTTATATATTTTTATCAAATGAGTTTTATAATGTTGTGGGATGGGATTTTCATCTCCCCTCTATTGTTGTTGTTTCCTTCCAGGCTGATATTTGCATTTCAAGATTTGGAAACTACTTTTTTATTAGTTTCCAAATTCCAAATTATTTATTTGGGCTTCTGGATGGAAATAGTCAACAGAAAATATAATTATCCTTCTGAGTAGAATATGTATTTTTTAAACTCAATCAAGAAGCGATCTGAACCTAAATCTGAAATCGTTTTTTTGTCTTTCCTTAATATAGTGTTGTTCTTTTTGTGTTGGAACCTTCTGAAGCAATTGGAGTCAGGCCTCAGAGAGACGGCTGGAGCTCTGATGGCAAACACTGACGGTTTATTTGGAGCTTCGGCCGGAGAGTTCATAAGACATGCCATCGGGCCACAGGTTGACCACACGGATGAGATGCCACAGTCAATCTGAAGAAACCTTCCTCTCGTAGAGGTTTGAACTAGTTCCTCTCACGGCCCGTCCACACGGCGGCGTGCGTTGAAGCCTCCAACGCTTCTGCCCGTTCGCTTTGAATGGGGTGACGTCACTTTTAGCAGAACTGCATTTTGGGAAGCGACGTGGAGCGTTGCTGGCGTGGCTCGCGTCAAAAGTTGAGCAATGTTCAACTTTCGGCGCCTCGGCAGAAGCGTCAGCCAATGAAATCCCGTTTATGCAAATCTGCCAGTACAAGCGCTAGCCAATCAAACCGCGTGTATGCTGGGAGAGACTACGCAAGTCTTTTCCTCATATTCCAAAAAATGGAGGGAACATTTATTATGGCGGTCGGTTTTCGCCTGTTTGGGGATTTTATATCCAGTTTACTTTGTTTCAACATTGCTATTGCTTTGTATGTCGGGGGCGGGAGATCCCTGAACATCAGCAGGAGAGGACTCTTTAAAGTAGAGACACTACATACTGATATACACCTGAACATCAGCAGGAGAGGACTCTTTAAAGTAGAGACACTACATACTGATATGCACCTGGACATCAGCAGGAGAGGACTCTTTAAAGTAGAGACACTACATACTGATATACACCTGAACATCAGCAGGAGAGGACTCTTTAAAGTAGAGACACTACATACTGATATACACCTGAACATCAGCAGGAGAGGACTCTTTAAAGTAGAGCCACTACACACTGATATACACCTGAACATCAGCAGGAGAGGACTCTTTAAAGTAGAGACACTACATACTGATATACACCTGAACATCAGCAGGAGAGGACTCTTTAAAGTAGAGACACTACATACTGATATAAACCTGAACATCAGCAGGAGAGGACTCTTTAAAGTAGAGACACTACACACTGATATACACCTGGCTGAACATCAGCAGGAGAGGACTCTTTAAAGTAGAGACACTATATACTGATATACACCTGAACATCAGCAGGAGAGGACTCTTTAAAGTAGAGACACACTACATACTGATATACACCTGAACCTCAGCAGGAGAGGACTCTTTAAAGTAGAGACACTACATACTGATATACACCTGGCTGAACATCAGCAGGAGAGGACTCTTTAAAGTAGAGACACTACATACTGATATACACCTGAACATCAGCAGGAGAGGACTCTTTAAAGTAGAGACTCAGCTGGTCCTGCTCTCTAATCTCTTCTGAATAAAGTCGCTCGTCCATCAACTCTTGTTTTGTTATTTACATACAAACAATGGAGAGTCCTACTTCTGGTTAATGGACGGCTTTACTTTCTCCGTGCAGACTGCAGATGTGTGGTGTGTGTGTGTGTGTGTGTGTGTGTGTGTGTGTGTGTGTGTGTGTGTGTGTGTGTGTGTGTGTGTGTGTGTGTGCGTGCGTGTGCGTGTGCGTGTGCGTGTAGAGTTTCTTACAGCTGGGCTTCAGGCCCTCCGGAGGGTCCCATTGTTAAATACTTCCTGCAGAAGTCCAGCAGGAGGAAAGGGAGGATCGCGTTGGGAGGATCACTGAGAGTCTTAAGAGACACAAACATTTATAGGTTGTAAAGTAATAACGACTCTCAGCTTACTCAACACAAAATAAAGGGTCTAACACACTGATTTTAAGACACGTAGTCAAAGACGGAATAACTTCCGATTGCAAATGATTCATAAGCAATAAAATATGTCGCAGTGTGTATCTAATGCGACCTTGGGGAAGGGGGGGGGTAGATACCACATTGACATACATGGTGAACTTGTTAGCAAACAGTTTCTTATATAAATCCAGCCGTTACAGAGACACGTTAGCATTCATTGCACGTCAGGTTTGTTTCCACCTGATGAAAACAAGCCCAACATTTCTCTCTTCTAGCTCAGTCTATTTAGCTGCTGAATGATCCACTTTGCTCGCAACCTAGCCTACCTAGACAGCAGGTAATGTACAGTTGGGTTTTAAAGTGATGGGCGTCACTGAAACAGAACATGTCGACAGCTGAACGAAGAGCTCAAACTAAGCAGCAGATTCAGCTGACAATTCGCTGTAAGTTCATCACGACCAGCGGCTTTTCACATACAAATGTAACCGCGGGACACGGCCTAAAGTGTAGCTGTTCTACTGATCAAAGTTGCCCTCTGACTCCACTTGATCAAACAGCGACAACTCCACAGATTCAATTTGAAAGAAACACGATACAGTTGGCAGTCAACAAAAAGGCTTAAGACAAGGATTTCCCCCCAAGAGTATTAGTGTCTCAATGAATAGATGTACTATTGTGCTCATACGTGCCAACCTTGAGGCCTCAGAAATCGGGAGAATTTCAAAACCACCTCGGGGGGGAAGGGGGGGGGGCTGTGCTAGTGGATCATCGCCGGAGCTGTATTAGATTAACATGCTTATTGTAGTGGTAAGTGCACTGCCTTGCGGCCTGTAGCACCTTCCTTGATGGAGCATGTGGGCTGGACCTGTATTTTACAGGAAAGGAGTGAGCAGAGGGCCGAGTTGTCGATTTTTGTTCTGTTTTCTGTGATATATCTTCCTCACCCTCTCAGACTTTCAGTTGCGCGCGCTGCTAAAGAGACGCGCTACCATGGAAACAAAACAATGGTGTAGCTGCATTAAAGTCCGAGTGGAAACAGTCCTGAGTAAATCTGATTTTGTCAGAAATCGGGAGAATGCGGGAGAAATATGACCCCGGGAGGAAACCGGGAGAGGGCAATGAAATCGGAGTCTCCCGCGAAAATCGGGAGGGTTGGCAAGTATGATTGTGCTTTGTGTTCTTTTGTTGAGGATCCAGCAACCCTGACGTGAGCAGGCAGCCTTGGGATTCAGCGGGGCCCTCACGTGCAATTCACTGCCCCTAGTGTGTGTGTTGTGTGTGTGTGTGTGTGTGTGTGTGTGTGTGGGTGTGTGTGTGTGTGTGTGTGTGTGGTGTGTGTGGGTCATGCTGTGTGTTGTGGTGTGTGTGGTGTGTGTGTGTGTGTGTGTGTGGTGGTGTGTGTGTGTGTGGTGTGTGTGTGTGTGTAGTTAATTTTGCACTTTCTTAATTTGATCGCTTTCTTTTCCAGTTTGCTGTGTCTGCACACGGCACGTTGTTCAGTGGCGGTGAGTAGTATTCAGATTGACCTGCTTGCTTCCCCCCTCCCAACAGTAAACTGTCTGCGCTCATCTAGTCGGTTTTTATACGCTGGATACCATTTTAAATAGCATAGTAGATGAATTCCTAATAAATTGTTGTTGTTTTTACTGGTTAAAATATTGTTTGTAAATGTGTCTATTTGATAATATATGTCATACTCTTGGGGGAAATCCTTGTCTGA
Source organism: Pseudochaenichthys georgianus (assembly GCF_902827115.2). Taxonomy (NCBI): domain Eukaryota; kingdom Metazoa; phylum Chordata; class Actinopteri; order Perciformes; family Channichthyidae; genus Pseudochaenichthys; species Pseudochaenichthys georgianus. The sequence continues at coordinate 56,966 of NW_027263104.1, forward strand.
GGCCTTTTTGTTGACTGCCAACTGTATCGTGTTTCTTTAAAATTGAACCTGTGGAGTTTTTGCTGTTTGATCAAGTTGAGTCAGAGGGAAACTTTGATCAGTAGAACAGCTAAACTTTAGGCCGTGGTTACACACATATCAGTTGTAATCGCTTTAAACAGACTGTAGACTCGTATTAACCTAAAATGTTAATCAAGATAACTTTAGATACTTTGAATTTAAGTCCATATCTTGTCTCTTGTTGGCTCTGTTTTGGTCTCCACCGGCTACATGTAGCTATACACTTAGCTTTCATGTTGCAAAATAGGTCCTCAGAAAAAAATAGTTTAGTGAAAAGTGAAACTGTTCCAAATGTGTACCATGCTAATTTCCTGCAAGATGTGCAAGTAGTTTTTCCATTATCCTGATGATTAGACGGACAAATCGAAACGTAAACACGGCCTCTTTGGTGGAGGTATTAGGTCACACGAGTTCAAATGAATCCCCCACGTGTCGTGTTTTCAGTGTCTTTCTGACCCTGAGAAATGACTTCAGCCGAACAGACTTCCTCACTGATGTGTTTCCTAGATAAAAAGCGTTCACTGTGTTCGAGCCTCTGCTGTTACAGTGACATTACTCTTTGGTGACTTGCATTATAAGCTGCAGATGCATCGCCTCATTGTTATGTATTATTCATGTCACTGTGAATGGGGCGAAGGCACTTCCAGTAATTGTGCGGAGATGGAGCAGATGTTGAAAAGAACATTATTCTGCTGCTTTTCGTCCTTTCGCCTCATTATTCTTTAACTTGCTCAGCCTTCCTGTAGGACTCTTTAAAGTAGAGACACGACATACTGATATACACCTGAACATCAGCAGGAGAGGACTCTTTAAAGTAGAGACACTACATACTGATATACACCTGAACATCAGCAGGAGAGGACTCTTTAAAGTAGAGACACTACATACTGATATACACTGAACATCAGCAGGAGAGGACTCTTTAAAGTAGAGACACTACATACTGATATACACCTGAACATCAGCAGGAGAGGACTCTTTAAAGTAGAGACACTACATACTGATATACACCTGAACATCAGCAGGAGAGGACTCTTTAAAGTAGAGGACACTACACTACTGATATACACCTGAACATCAGCAGGAGAGGACTCTTTAAAGTAGAGACAGCTACATACTGATATACACCTGAACATCAGCAGGAGAGGACTCTTTAAAGTAGAGACACACATACTGATATACACCTGAACATCAGCAGGAGAGGACTCTTTAAAGTAGAGGACACTACACACTGATATACACCTGAACATCAGCAGGAGAGGACTCTTTAAAGTAGAGACACTACATACTGATATACACCTGAACATCAGCAGGAGAGGACTCTTTAAAGTAGAGACACTACATACTGATATACACCTGAACATTAGCAGGAGAGGACTCTTTAAAGTAGAGACACTACATACTGATATACACCTGAACATCAGCAGGAGAGGACTCTTTAAAGTAGAGACACTACATACTGATATACACCTGAACATCAGCAGGAGAGGACTCTTTAAAGTAGAGAGCACTACATACTGATATACACCTGAACATCAGCAGGAGAGGACTCTTTAAAGTAGAGACACTACATACTGATATACACCTGAACATCAGCAGGAGAGGACTCTTTAAAGTAGAGACACTACATACTGATATACACCTGAACATCAGCAGGAGAGGACTCTTTAAAGTAGAGTACACTACATACTGATATACACCTGAACATCAGCAGGAGAGGACTCTTTAAAGTAGAGACACTGCATACTGATATACACCTGAACATCAGCAGGAGAGGACTCTTTAAAGTAGAGACACTACATACTGATATACACCTGAACATCAGCAGGAGAGGACTCTTTAAAGTAGAGACACTACATACTGATATACACCTGAACATCAGCAGGAGAGGACTCTTTAAAGTAGAGACACTACATACTGATATACACCTGAACACCAGCAGGAGAGGACTCTTTAAAGTAGAGACACTACAACCTGATATACACGTGAACATCAGCAGGAGAGGACTCCTTTAAAGTAGAGACACTACATCACTGATATACACCTGAACATCAGCAGGAGAGGACTCTTTAAAGTAGAGACACTACACACTGATATACACCTGAACATCAGCAGGAGAGGACTCTTTAAAGTAGAGGACACTACATACTGATATACACCTGAACATCAGCAGGAGAGGACTCTTTAAAGTAGAGACACTACATACTGATATACACCTGAAACATCAGCAGGAGAGGACTCTTTAAAGTAGAGACACTACATACTGATATACACCTGAACATCAGCAGGAGAGGACTCTTTAAAGTAGAGACACTACACTATGATATACACCTGAACATCAGCAGGAGAGGACTCTTTAAAGTAGAGACACTACATACTGATATACACCTGAACATCAGCAGGAGAGGACTCTTTAAAGTAGAGAATCTACATACTGATATACACCTGAACATCAGCAGGAGAGGACTCTTTAAAGTAGAGACACTACATAGTGTATATACACCTGAACATCAGCAGGAGAGGACTCTTTAAAGTAGAGACACTACATACTGATATACACCTGAACATCAGCAGGAGAGGACTCTTTAAAGTAGAGACACTACATACTGATATACACCTGAACATCAGCAGGAGAGGACTCTTTAAAGTAGAGACACTACATACTGATATACACCGAACATCAGCAGGAGAGGACTCTTTAAAGTAGAGACACTACATACTGATATACACCTGAACATCAGCAGGAGAGGACTCTTTAAAGTAGAGACACTACATACTGATATACACCTGAACATCAGCAGGAGAGGACTCTTTAAAGTAGAGACACTACATACTGATATACACCTGAACATCAGCAGGAGAGGACTCTTTAAAGTAGAGACACTACATACTGATATACACCTGAACATCAGCAGGAGAGGACTCTTTAAAGTAGAGACACTACATACTGATATACACCTGAACATCAGCAGGAGAGGACTCTTTAAAGTAGAGACACTACACACTGATATACACCTGAACATCAGCAGGAGAGGACTCTTTAAAGTAGAGACACTACACTACTGATATACACCTGAACATCAGCAGGAGAGGACTCTTTAAAGTAGAGACACTACATACTGATATACACCTGAACATCAGCAGGAGAGGACTCTTAAAGTAGAGACACTACATACTGATATACACCTGAACATTCAGCAGGAGAGGACTCTTTAAAGTAGAGACACTACATACTGATATACAACTGAACATCAGCAGGAGAGGACTCTTTAAAGTAGAGACACTACATACTGATATACACCTGAACATCAGCAGGAGAGGACTCTTTAAAGTAGAGACACTACATACTGATATACACCTGAACATCAGCAGGGAGAGGACTCTTTAAAGTAGAGACACTACATACTGATATACACCTGAACATCAGCAGGAGAGGACTCTTTAAAGTAGAGACACTACATACTGATATACACCTGAACATCAGCAGGAGAGGCACTCTTTAAAGTAGAGACACTACATACTGATATACACCTGAACATCAGCAGGAGAGGACTCTTTAAAGTAGGATCACTACAGACTGATACACACCTGAAACATCAGCAGGAGAGGACTCTTTAAAGTAGAGACACTACATACTGATATACACCTGAACATTAGCAGGAGAGGACTCTTTAAAGAGAGACCTACACACTGATATACAACTGAAACATCAGCAGGAGAGGACTCTTTAAAGTAGAGACACGACATACTGATATACACCTGAACATCAGCAGGAGAGGACTCTTTAAAGTAGAGGACACAACATACTGATATACACCTGAACACCAGCAGGAGAGGACTCTTTAAAGTAGAGACACTACATACTGATATACACCTGAACATTAGCAGGAGAGGGACTCTTTAAAGTAGAGACACTACATACTGATATTACACCTGACATATCAGGAGAGGAACTCTTTAAAGTAGAGACACTACATACTGATATACACCTGAACATTAGCAGGAGAGGACTCTTTAAAGTAGAGACACGACATACTGATATACACCTGAACATCAGCAGGAGAGGACTCTTTAAAGTAGAGACACGACATACTGATATACACCTGAACATCAGCAGGAGAGGACTCTTTAAAGTAGAGGTATTACTACGATGATATACAAGAGGAAGCCTGTCCTTGGACGTGCAGCTATCATCAGCTTCTGTTTCACACCAGATGTAAAACATGATGCCGATGTGACCTTTAATTCTCCATTTATTTCTCATTGCTGCCTGAAACCCGAAAGGATCTTCCTTATCGAGCGCCCTACACACACACGATCCCCAAATTGTGATTCTGCTTTTTCTCAGCCTTCTTGTCTTCCCTGGGTTTTCTGAATATCACAACCTATTAAATATAATTGTATTTTCCTTGCCATTATTCTCCAGTGAGATGCAGCAATATAAGAAGCGTCCAATTGTTCTGTAATTCACTTACAGCGATGGTAAGTGACTCCTTGTTCTCTCAGCGGGGGTGTTGTGTTAAAAAGAGTGTGTACGTGTGTGAGTGGTGTTCCTGGGCATTTATATAGAAAGGGGTCGCTGGGGGTCAACCCCTTTGCCACTCCAGAGACAGGAAATGGCTCCAATATGGGGCTGAGTGTGGCCTCCTCGGGGCTCTGGGAGGGAATTCAGGCCCCTCGAACCGCGGGATCACTGAGAAAATGTAGAAAGTGGAGGAATACAGATGTTTTGTTGGGACCACTGGAAACTAAAGATGTGTGGAAGGCTTCAGCGGGAGGCCGAGGCTTATTAATAGTGTCAGTAGGGCGGCAGACGATGGGCTTTTATGTCGGGAGGCATTTGAATCAAGTCGGATATTGGCATTCAACTACTTTCTTTTTTAAAGTGGACCGTACCAAATGCATTAAGTTCATTATTTTAATTATTTGAGCTTCTGGATTAAATAGTCCAAATATAATACATATAATTATCCTTCTGAGTAGATTAGTATTTTTTAAAGTCAACAATCTGAATTAAATCTGAAATTATGACTTTTTTGTTGTCATTTCTTAATTTGTTGTTGTTTATTTTAATATTTTTTATCAAATGAGTTTTATAATGTTGTGGGATGGGATTTTCATCTCCCCTCTATTGTTGTTGTTTCTTCCAGCTGATATTTGGCATTCAAGATTTGGAAACTACTTTTTTATTAGTTTCCAAATTCCAAATTATTTATTTGGGCTTCTGGATGGAAATAGTCAACAGAAAAATAATATAATTATCCTTCTGAGTAGAATATGTATTTCTTAAACTCAATCAAGAAGCGATCTGAACCTAAATCTGAAATCGTTTTTTTGTCTTTCCTTAATTTAGTTTTGTTCTTTTTGTGTTGGAACCTTCTGAAGCAATTGGAGTCAGGCCTCAGAGAGACGGCTGGAGCTCTGATGGCAAACACTGACGGTTTATTTGGAGCTTCGGCCGGAGAGTTCATAAGACATGCCATCGGGCCACAGGTTGACCACACGGATGAGATGCCACAGTCAATCTGAAGAAACCTTCCTCTCGTAGAGGTTTGAACTAGTTCCTCTCACGGCCCGTCCACACGGCGGCGTGCGTTGAAGCCTCCAACGCTTCTGCCCGTTCGCTTTGAATGGGGTGACGTCACTTTTAGCAGAACTGCATTTTGGGAAGCGACGTGGAGCGTTGCTGGCGTGGCTCGCGTCAAAAGTTGAGCAATGTTCAACTTTCGGCGCCTCGGCAGAAGCGTCAGCCAATGAAATCCCGTTTATGCAAATCTGCCAGTACAAGCGCTAGCCAATCAAACCGCGTGTATGCTGGGAGAGACTACGCAGGTCTTTTCCTCATATTCCAAAAAAATGGAGGGAACATTTATTATGGCGGTCGGTTTTCGCCTGTTTGGGGATTTTATATCCAGTTTACTTTGTTTCAACATTGCTATTGCTTTGTATGTCGGGGGCGGGAGATTCATGTGATTGGTTGTTGGTCGCGTTGCTCGCAAAAAATCCCCAAGCTTCAGACACGCCCACCGTCAACGCACGCCGCTGTGTGGACGCTCCGTCAGGGTAATCAACATTCTTCATGAGACTAAACGGCGGAGGAAACTGAACTTTAGTTGTCGGTTACGGCTCGGGGTCATCTACACCCCGAGAAGGATGTGTTCCAGGTGTCCCACGACCATGACTATCTCTGACCGAGAGCTGCCGGTCACAAACTGGTAACAACAACAACTTGCGAGGGCAGCCTTAAGCCCTTAAGGGAGATACCGGCTGCTTGAGGAGGGAGCATCTGAGTCAGCGGGCGAAAGAGGACAAGGGAAAACTATTCCCTAAAGGGATCGGTGTCGATAGAACTCTGGCCGTCGATGAGCGTCCTGTCGCCCTACTCAGATTGGTGTGTCCTGCACCTTCCGCCGCCGAATCAACATGTTGAATCGGCGGGCTGTCGGCGAAAGAAATCTCTCTGATTGGCTGTTCAGCTTAGCGAATCAGTGCATGAGAAGCGAAACGGAAGTGAGGGACCCAAACAAACGATTAAGAAGGCAGATCTGAGACTTCATTGAACTCCAGCTCTCGACTCAGGTTCGGGAAAGCCCCGTGAGCTTCTCGCTGTAGAGGGAACATGGAACGCTATTCGTTGTTTGTTTGTATCACGCAGTCTGTTCTTCTTCTCTCGGTGTATCACGCAGTCTGTTCTTCTTCTCTCGGTTATCACGCAGTCTGTCTTCCGGTTGTTGCCTCTTTTGAATGACGAATACACACTACCGCCGCCTGCTGGTAAGGAGAGGTATTGCCACTCACGCATGTGCGGTTCGTACGTGATTCTTGGCCCTGTCGGCTGAAGTCTTTGCGGTGTGTTCCAGTGCGACACATGGCCGAGACGCAGGAGACGTGAGGACAGTCGTGTCCTTTGGAGTCAGTCTGGTGTGTCTGGGCCTTAACACTTTTATATTTATATTTTATATTTTATTTTACTTTGTCGTGGGATGGAATGTCATCTCCCCTCTATTGTTGTTGTATCGTGTGTGTGTGTGTGTGTGTGTGTGTGTGTGTGTGTGTGTGTGTGTGTGTGTGTGTGTGTGTGTGTGTGTGTGTGTGTGTGTGTGGTCTCCGGCCTGTACTAAATAAAAAAGAAATCATAAAATAAAAAGTTTGTTATCATTACTTCTGGCAGGATAAACTATTGACCCGATTATATTATAAGAAACTTGGCAGAGAGTTGTCGCGTCAGCTGAGGAAGAACTCATTACGTTTGAAGTGGATCCAAATCACGGGGCGGGTCCACAAACTAGGTTTCCCTTTGTTACGGGGCACTTCCAGGGGGGGGGGGGTAATGACCGATAGAGGGAGCTATAATGTAGAGGGTTACGTCCGTCAACTTCAAATGTCATTCTGTTTTATCATAACGCTATGGTTTCAAAAGCTTTAGGATTTGAAAAAACCTTTTAATTTACTGGACAAGACAGACATCGTAAATACTCAAAGGTCCCCTATTATGCAAAATCCTCTTCTTCATGTCTCTTCTACATCAACATGTGTCCCCTCTTCTCCATGTCTCTTCTACATCAACATGTGTCCCCTCTTCTTCATGTCTCTTCTACTCAACATGTGTCCCCTCTTCTTCCATGTCTCTTCTACATCAACATGTGTCCCCTCTTCTTCATGTCTCTCTCTACATCAACATGTGTCTCTCTTCTACATCAACATGTGTCCCCTCTTCTTCATGTCTCTTCTACATCAACATGTGTCCCCTCTTCTTCATGTCTCTTCTACATCAACATGTGTCCCCTCTTCTTCATGTCTCTTCTACATCAACATGTGTCCCCTCTTCTTCATTCTCTTCTACATCAACATGTGTCCCCTCTTCTTCATGTCTCTTCTACATCAACATGTGTCCCCTCTTCTTCATGTCTCTTCTACATCAACATGTGTCCCCTCTTCTCATGTCTCTTCTACATCAACATGTGTCCCCTCTTCTGTCTCTTCTACATCAACATGTGTCCCCTCTTCTTCATGTCTCTTCTACATCAACATGTGTCCCCTCTTCTTCATGTCTCTTCTACATCAACATGTGTCCCCTCTTCTTCATGTCTCTTCTACATCAACATGTGTCCCCTCTTCTTGTCTCTTCTACATCAACATGTGTCCCCTCTTCTTCATGTCTCTTCTACATCAACATGTGTCCCCTCTTCTTCATGTCTCTTCTACATCAACATGTGTCCCCTCTTCTTCATGTCTCTTCTACATCAACATGTGTCCCCTCTTCTTCATGTCTCTTCTACATCAACATGTGTCCCCTCTTCTTCATGTCTCTTCTACATCAACATGTGTCCCCTCTTCTCATGTCTCTTCTACATCAACATGTGTCCCCTCTTCTTCATGTCTCTTCTACATCAACATGTGTCCCCTCTTCTTCATGTCTCTTCTACATCAACATGTGTCCCCTCTTCTCCATCTCTTCTACATCAACATGTGTCCCCTCTTCTTCATGTCTCTTCTACATCAACATGTGTCCCCTCTTCTTCATGTCTCTTCTACATCAACATGTGTCCCCTCTTCTTCATGTCTCTTCTACATCAACATGTGTCCCCTCTTCTTCATGTCTCTTCTACATCAACATGTGTCCCCTCTTCTTCTGTCTCTTCTACATCAACATGTGTCCCCTCTTCTTCATGTCTCTTCTACATCAACATGTGTCCCCTCTTCTTCATGTCTCTTCTACATCAACATGTGTCCCCTTTCTTCATCAACATGTGTCCCCTCTTCTTCATGTCTCTTCTACATCAACATGTGTCCCCTCATCTCATGTCTCTTCTACATCAACATGTGTCCCCTCTTCTCATGTCTCTTCTACATCAACATGTGTCCCCTCTTCTTCATGTCTCTTCTACATCAACATGTGTCCCCTCTTCTTCATGTCTCTTCTACATCAACATGTGTCCCCTCTTCTTCATGTCTCTTCTACATCAACATGTGTCCCCTCTTCCTCATGTCTCTTCTACATCAACATGTGTCCCCTCTTCTTCATGTCTCTCTACATCAACACGTGTCCCCTCTTCTTCATGTCTCTTCTACATCAACATGTGTCCCCTCTTCTTCATGTCTCCTCTACATCAACATGTGTCCCCTTATTTTCATCTAAGTAACAGACAGAGAATCAGCACTTTGGAAACAGGGCTGAAACAGAGGGGATTATGGGTAATGCTGCAATGATCTGTTTGGTGTTTCAGCCAATCAGAGACAGGCTCTGTATAAATCTGAGACCTGTGATATATGGATGAAAGACAGTATGATAGAG
>NW_027263104.1:66820-99320 GCF_902827115.2 Pseudochaenichthys georgianus
GTAGAAGAGACATGGAGAAAAGGGGGACACATGTTGATGTAGAAGAGACATGAAGAAGAGGGGACACATGTTGATGTAGAAGAGACATGAAGAAGAGGGGACACATGTTGATGTAGAAGAGACATGAAGAAGAGGGGGACACATGTTGATGTAGAAGAGACATGAAGAAGAGGGGACACATGTTGATGTAGAAGAGACATGAAGAAGAGGGGACACATGTTGATGTAGAAGAGACATGAAGAAGAGGGGACACATGTTTGACGTAGAAGAGACATGAAGAAGAGGGGGACAATGTTGATGTAGAAGAGACTTATGAGAGAGGGGACACATGTTGATGTAGAAGAGACATGAAGAAGAGGGGACACATGTTGATGTAGAAGAGACATGAAAGAAAGGGGACACGTGTTGATGAGAAAGAGACATTAAGGAAGAGGGGACATCATGTTTGATGTAGAAGAGACCATGAAGAAGAGGGGACACGTGTTGATGAGAGAGACATTGAAGAGAGGGGACACGTGTTCACTAAAGTGTCTCCAAGGTGTCGATCAGCGGAAAAGCTCTCAGTCTGACTACAGGAGCGTGTGGGATGTGTTGCAGACGGATCAGCTGGCAGCTCAGCCGTGTTTACTGCAGCTTTGAAGCTACAGGTGGCTGACTGGGTCGTTTTGTTATAGGTGTTTAGATGTGTCGCAGGCCAACAGGTGCTTGACCTCACTGCCCGCGGCGACCCGGTTCGACGCTGTTAACAAGTTGTTTTGGTTTTAAGGACGGCAGCGGGGTTTCATTGCGGGCTAGTGTGGATGCCTGCCAGGATCTATCAGGAGCACCGGCCGCTGACCGAAAACAGACCCATCGGCTGCTTGTTATCTGCAGGCTTAGATACTTGAGACAATTAGATTTTTCCCCGTGATAAGCGATGACATACATGGACTGTTCTGTGTCTGCCGGTCGTCTTTTTCTATTGAAACAAGGTTTTAAAGCTCTGTGTGGATATACTTAGACTAAGTGGGGCTTTGAGATAACATCAAAGAATAATACTAACATTTGGATGTTTCACATTTTAAAGAGGACTTACTGTACGATGCATATCTTCAGGTGTATGTTAGTATGTAGTGCCTCTACTGGGACATGTATCCACCTATATAGTGGTGGTGGTGGCGAAGGCTTGGCAACGGGAAGGTCACCAGTTCAAGTCCCGGCAAGACCAAGTGCTCGAAATTGCTAGAAAGTACAGGTATTTGAGTTCAACATGTAGGAAGTAGAAAGTACAGGTATTTGAGTTCAACATGTAAGAAGTAGAAAGTACAGGTATTTGAGTTCAACATGTGAGAAGTAGAAAGTACAGGTATTTGAGTTCAACATGTAAGAAGTAGAAAGTACAGGTATTTGTGTTCAACATGTGAGAAGTAGAAAGTACAGGTATTTGAGTTCAACATGTAAGAAGTAGAAAGTACAGGTATTTGAGTTCAACATGTGAGAAGTAGAAAGTACAGGTATTTGAGTTCAACATGTAAGAAGTAGAAAGTACAGGTATTTGAGTTCAACATGAGAGAAGTAGAAAGTACAGGTATTTGAGTTCAACATGTAAGAAGTAGAAAGTACAGGTATTTGAGTTCAACATGTGAGAAGTAGAAAGTACAGGTATTTGAGTTCAACATGTGAGAAGTAGAAAGTACAGGTATTTGAGTTCAACATGTGAGAAGTAGAAAGTACAGGTATTTGAGTTCAACATGTAAGAAGTAGAAAGTACAGGTATTTGAGTTCAACATGTGAGAAGTAGAAAGTACAGGTATTTGAGTTCAACATGTAAGAAGTAGAAAGTACAGGTATTTGAGTTCAACATGTGAGAAGTAGAAAGTACAGGTATTTGAGTTCAACATGTGAGAAGTAGAAAGTAAAAAGTCGTCAGTAAAATAAGTAGTGGAGTAAAGTACTGATACCAGAAAAATGTGCTTAAGTACAGTAACGAAGTATTTGTACTCCATACTTCCCACCTCTGGTTGTCGAGACACTTCCCTCAAAGTGGAACCTGGTGTGAGAGAAAGTCTGTGGATCATCAGGCGTCATTCTGCAGGAATGTGTGAGAAGATTTCACGCCAATCAATCCAATAAATGTCCAAAATTCCAGATCAAAACTTCTGGATCTACCGACAAAATGCTGAACCGCTTATATGTTTAAACTTCTCACCATGAAATGCAGCAGAATATGACCTCAGAGTGATGGGCAGATGTATACACAGATACTTTAGAGCTCGCGAGAGGCTTTCCATCCACAAAGAGAGAGGACGCTTATCGGGCACTAAAATGACCAGTTACACAACTCACTGGTTTGTATTTGAGCAGAGCTGGAGACACCAAATATACTATTATATTATATATTATTTATATTTATGAATTAATTCGGAAAAGTATGACAACCATTCCTAGACCAAAAACATGAATGTATAGAGAGGCGAAGTCCCGCCCATCTACTTCCGCCCCATGGGACCTTATTTCGGAAAAATAATGTATTGAAGTCGATGGAGAGAGAAAACGTATCTCTCCATCCTGTTTGAATTGTGCCACGAATTACACACATGATGTTTGTCAATCTTAAACAATAATTTCCGTGTCAAAAAAGTCACATTTTGTCGTAAAACTGTTGAAATATAAGACGTTGAAAAATACGCAACTAGAAAGACTACAAATCCCAGAGTCCCGGTCCCGCATGCTGGCTCTCAGGAACCGACTCACTCCCCTTGTGTGTGCACAGCTCTCAACGCGCCCAGACTTGGAGTGATTTTCACCTCTTTTAATACTTTCCGCCTCGTTCTGAAAGAAAGAAGTGAAATGTTTCAACGTGACGGCCGTCTGGGTGTGTGGTGCATGATGGGAGATGTAGTTCATTGAGCGGTTTCACACAAACAAAGTGTTACTTCACAGTTTACGACACTTTTAATTTTTTGACTTTCAAAATCCATCCATCCATCTTCTCCCGCTTATCCGTGGTCGGGTCGCGGGGGTAGCAGTTCCAGCAGAGAGCCCCAAACTTTCTTTTCCCTGGCGACATCAACCAGCTCTGACTGGGGGATCCAAGGCGCTCCCAGGCCAGCGAAGAGATATAATCCCTCCACTTTCAAAATTATCTTTTAGATTCACAAACATCATCTGTGTAATTCGTGGCTCAATTCAAACGGGATCAAAAGATAACTTTTCTCTCTCCATCGACTTCAATGTATACTTTTTACGAAATAAGGTCCCATGGAGGAAAGGGAGGGACTTCGCCTCTCTATATAATTAGAATAATAATAATAATAATTTAAATAATTAAGAATAAAATTAAAAAAACAGTAATAATACTGAATAATAAAAAGTAAGATGATTTTTTCGTTTACGGAGCGTCCACACTACAGCTTCAAAAATAGCTTGGAGCTGGGCGTGTCTGGAGCTTGGGGATTTTATTCAAGCAACACGACCAACAACCAATCACATGAATCTCCCGCCCTCGACATACAAAGCAAAAACCCCCGGGGATTTTAAGCGAGCAATATATATATAAACTCCCCAAACAGGCGAAAACCTACCAGTTCCCCCCACTGTCTCTGCCACCTCCCTCCATGCCTGGTTCCTCCGGTTTGTATCCCGGGAGGTGAAGAGGGTCTGGTCATACAAAACCGGGTGATTGCTACGGCGATAGTTAGTTTTCTCCTCCATCTTTTTTTGAAATATAGAAATGAACGGCGGGATATCTCTCCCAGCTTAGACGCGGTTTGATTGGCTACGGCTTCAGCTGTCAGATTTTGGGAAACGGGATTTGATTGGCTGGCGCTGGCTACTCCGGCGTCTCCGGCGACAGAAGTTGAACATTGTTCAACTTCTGTCGCCTGAGACGCCTGAGACGGACCACTCTGCTACCCACAATTCAGTTCGGCGAAAAAGCGCGGCAACGTGACGTCACCCCATTGAAAGTGAATGGGCAGAGTGGAGCTTTCGACGCTGTAGTGTAGACGGGCCGTTACAGGTAATTAGTAGTTTTATTACATTTTTAAAATATCCCTCCCAAAACCTGCACCATTTTCGAGCATTTCATCCAATAGTCGTTGAGTTAATGGGACATTTCCTGGTTTACCAAAAAGGTTAAAGAATAAAATGTAAAGACAAAAGGCTAGTCTGATTGTGCCCAGAGAATACATATATATTTTTATATTGCATTTTCAGAATTAGCATCAAGTTTATTGCAAAGTTAAGTTATATAAAAAATTCATTTTATTATTGCAAAACAGAATACCAAACTTAGAGTAAAATACACTTTTTACTCTTTCAAGACAAGACATCTTAAACTAGTGTTCTTATTAAAGTGATTTAAAGGATCAGACAGGGTGCAGTGAACCCAGAGCAGCAGACAGAAGACGTCTCAGTGCAGCGTGACTCTGAACTGTACTTGAGCTGTGTTAACGCTGGCCTGAAGCCATCTTACATCAGTTAATTAACTGTGTGTGTGTGTGTGTGTGTGTGTGTGTGTGTGTGTGTGTGTGTGTGTGTGGTGTGTGTGTGTGTGTGTGTGTGTGTGTGTGTGTGTGTGTGTGTGCACCTGTGGCGTTGCAGGGATGTCTATAATCAGGTTAATAGGAACAGGAAATGGGGAGCAGAGGAAGTGCAGAATGAGCGAGGGAGGAACCGAGGGGGATAATATTTCTTGGCTGGGATTCCTGAGCATGACTCTGCAGCTCTCTCTCTCTCTCTCTCTCTTTCTCTCTCTCTCTCTCTCTCTCTCTCTCCCTGTCTGTCTGTCTGTCTGTCTGTCTGTCTGTCGGGGAAGTAAAGAACTTAATCTCAAAGTAAATCTATGGTGGGATGATGGTAAGAATATGACTGCATGATGACTGGCAGCCAGAGGTGGGAAGCAGTGGAGTACAAATACTTCGTTACTGTACTTAAATACATTTATCTGGTATCAGTACTTTACTCCACTACTTATTTTTCTGACGACTTCTTACTTTTACTTCTTACATGTTGAACACAAATACCTGTACTTTCTACTTCTCACATGTTGAACTCAAATACCTGTACTTTCTACTTCTTACATGTTGAACACAAATACCTGTACTTTCTACTTCTCACATGTTGAACTCAAATACCTGTACTTTCTACTTCTTACATGTTGAACTCAAATACCTGTACTTTCTACTTCTTACATGTTGAACTCAAATACCTGTACTTTCTACTTCTTACATGTTGAACTCAAATACCTGTACTTTCTACTTCTTACATGTTGAACTCAAATACCTGTACTTTCTACTTCTTACATGTTGAACTCAAATACCTGTACTTTCTACTTCTTACATGTTGAACTCAAATACCTGTACTTTCTACTTCTCACATGTTGAACTCAAATACCTGTACTTTCTACTTCTTACATGTTGAACTCAAATACCTGTACTTTCTACTTCTTACATGTTGAACTCAAATACCTGTACTTTCTACTTCTTACATGTTGAACTCAAATACCTGTACTTTCTACTTCTTACATGTTGAACTCAAATACCTGTACTTTCTACTTCTTACATGTTGAACTCAAATACCTGTACTTTCTACTTCTTACATGTTGAACCCAAATACCTGTACTTTCTACTTCTTACATGTTGAACTCAAATACCTGTACTTTCTACTTCTTACATGTTGAACCCAAATACCTGTACTTTCTACTTCTTACATGTTGAACCCAAATACCTGTAGTTTCTACTTCTTACATGTTGAACTCAAATACCTGTACTTTCTACTTCTCACATGTTGAACTCAAATACCTGTACTTTCTACTTCTTACATTTCAAAGCCTCTTTATTTTCACTTGAGTAAAGAAGTTTAGTCAGTACTTCGACTTTCACCAGAGTATTTTTAAACAGGAGTATCTGTACTTCTACTTGAGTAAAGGAAGTGTGTACTTTTGCCATCTCTGCTAGCAGTGGGGTTTTTATAAGTCTGCTAACAGACCATGCTTCAAAGCCTTCTTAAGTTATGGTCTATAGAAGTGCACTGATCCAAGTATGTCCTGTTAGCAGTGGATGTTATTTCTGTCTCTGTTTACACTCGTTTATATCTTGGGAAGTTACCCACACCATTGAACAAGATGTTTATATGTGACTAGCTATAGGTATTTTCAAAGCTTTAATTGTCTGAAGGGGTAAGAATGCAAAAAAACATAACAATTAGCTGACAGGCGCGAAGCGGATCTGCAGAGTTTGAGTTACAGGGTACATTAAGTATAACATGTATCTTAAAGATGTTTTGTATTGATATCACTACGATCTGTCACTTCAACATAAACTAGTTGGTGCTAAGAGTTAGCTCCACACTCATAAGAAGCTAACATGCTATGCTCAGCAGGTATTACGGCATTACGTGTGTTACACATAGTGAAGCTCAGTTCATGCAAATGTCATAATTCTTGCATGTGTTTGGCCATAAGCCGAGTATAAGACACATCCATAGTTGAACTTGTTGATGGTGCTTTTATGAAAAGTCACAGCATCTAAAGTTCAACCTGGAGTGAGTGTATTTGTAGCAATGCATTCAGAAACGTGTTGAGATAGTTCACTAAAACTAAAAATGTGAACTTTCGGGTCGACTACGGAAAATGAAGAACATTACTAAAGCAGTTAGGGTGCATCCTCTGGGGAACAGATGTTTCACTCAGAATTTGTAATATCAACCTTGTGGTGGTGTTCAAGGCCACTTAAGAGCATCACAGTGGGTGGGGTCTGTCCTCTGGGCCA
Source organism: Pseudochaenichthys georgianus (assembly GCF_902827115.2). Lineage (NCBI taxonomy): Eukaryota > Metazoa > Chordata > Actinopteri > Perciformes > Channichthyidae > Pseudochaenichthys > Pseudochaenichthys georgianus. The sequence continues at coordinate 73,573 of NW_027263104.1, forward strand.
GTAGTTCAACACTTTGAATCTCAATCAGATCCGAAATCCCATTTTCTGTGATCCAGGATCAGACAAGTCGGCCAGATGTAGTTCCTGTAGTTCAAAGCAATTCAGGATAGGATCGCCCTGATCCAGATTCAGACTGTTCAAGATTACTAGATCTTGAATATCAGTGCTTTAATCCTACCGAGCGCCACCTAGTGGACATGAACAATAATACAAGGAACACAAGAGACCACATTGCAGAGACTTCTGTTGTCCGCAATTACGTTTGAAAGGTGATGACAGATGACAGACTTTTCTTTTGTTGAAGATATTTAATCTTTAAACAATCTTTTAATCTTTAATCGAAATTACATTTGTGATTGACAATCTTTGTTGTGATACTTTTATGAGCATAAACATTTGTCATCAACATTTGGTTGAAAACAAAATGGCCACCACAAACGTGACCGAAAATGAAAAATAAAATTGATTTGCCATGAAGGCTAAAAATGGTGTATTATTTCAGTTTGCCATCTTATTTATATTGAAACATATTTTAAATATATTGTACATGTTGCTCTGGTAATCCACTGGAAACCCACCCCTCTGGTGGGATCAGGATAACCCGTTTTTTGGGATCAAACTGATCCCAATCCTGTGTCGTCGGTTTGAACTCGTTTTGAAGTTTTGATCCAGATTAAAGCTTGGATTTGCTGATCGGATATCAAGGTGATCCTAATCCTGGTTTTTGGTTTTGAACAGTGGCGGCTGGTGGAAAATATTTTTGGTGGGGCTGTGTGTTGATATAGTCAGTAAAAAAAAATTTTTGGGGAGAGATGACCCCTTAAATTAGGACTTCTGGTGATGTAATGGCGCGTTTCCAGTGCAGCGCGGAGCTCGCTTTAATGCTGCGTTCAGACCGGACGCGATGTGAATATTCGCTTCGCTCTCAACGCTCCTATCGCTTCGCTCCAGTCGCTCGAGTTTCACCGCAGCTGCCAGCTGTGTTTACTCGCATCATTCAAACAAGACGCGCTGGCTCGGGAGCTACAACTACAACAAAATGAACATATTTGACCGTGATTAAATTGTAATACACGTTTCTAAATGATGCCGACGTAACAACATACTGATACCGGTTAGTAAAAACCATGAATTAATGCTTTGACAAGTCTGCAGACAGACGGCAGGCGAAAAACCTTTTAGAATGCTTGTTCCCTGAATGGAGCTTGGCTAAGCTAACGCTATATATGCTCCGACCGTCCACACTCACAACAACGGCCTCCAGACATAAATAAACCAGCGACTGTATTCTCCATGACACAGGCAGTCTGTGGTTTGTACTTGTTTCACTTCTGTCTAGTTTCTGAACAGATCGTATCTGTCCCCGGCTGTTTGAAGAGCAAGCATGGGAAACAAAAGATAGCATTTACCTGTTTGCATCGTTTGCATCCAGCTAGCCATGTGAGAAGCCTTGTTGATACGTGTTGTCTTTTTCACAGCTTGCTGTGATATATACAAATCGGGTTGGTCCGGTCCAAGGTCTTTAAGTATCAATTTATCTCCCAAACTTCTCCTTTCGAAAGGATTGGAGAGTAGCTCTTGGGCGGAATTGGGTGTGGACCGAGGTCCGCCGACTCCACCTGCACACCATTCTCATCCAAATACTGCGTCACCTTGGTCACTCACGAGTCTAAACAACAACTCACGTAAGCAACGTGGGCTCCAACGTGGGCTCCAACGTGAGCGCCCTCGTGACCAAAATATTTGACGGCGCTGATTGGCTGAAATTATGTTTCGGCGGCACAGTTTACTATTGAGACTTTTGCAACCTGCTGGTTGCTGCTGTTTCGCTCGGGGGCTCTGCCCCGTAATGATAAACTAATGCCATGGGCAAGGCCAGGCAGGAAACAGTGACTTATCAGTAACTTTAGACATCGTAACACAATTTTAAACGAAATTTTATTGTAGATTATACATTTTAGTGAGACCAATTGTATGATATTTACCTTGTTCATTAAAAATAAAAATATAAAATATATATATATATTTTTTTTAATTACATTTTTTTTTAAATATTTTTGTTTGTATGTGGGAAGAGGTGGGGCGGCGCCCCTAGCGCCCCTATGGGCCGGCCGCCACTGGTTTTGAACTACTCAAAATCCAAATCTGATCCGATCAGATTTCCAGTGTTGAACTCCTGGGCTCTGGGGAACATGAATGTCTGCACCAAATGTCAAAGCAATCCATCCAAAAGTCGTCTATATATTTCAGACTGCACTAAAACGATGCACTGTCTTCGCAGCATCCTCTCTTTGCACGGTTAGACAACCTATAATGCCCCTCAGACACAACCCAGACTCCATTTGGTCTCTTTATTCTCCGTTAGGGTCGGACACATTAGCTCCAGATCGTCCTCCTCACACAGAGTTATTGACTCTCCATGTATGTGTTCTGTGTCCTCACAAGTGGAATAAAATTACTCTGCAGGAATTCCCTCACACAGTGGGCATACAGAGTGTCATTGTGGCGCGTTCACAATGAGACTCGCATGGGTTTATATCGAGAGTCTGTGAAATAAACTCCGCTCAGAGACAGACGGTCCATCGGAGACAGGAAGACATTTGTCCTGCCGGTCAGAGCAGACGCTTCACACCGACGGATGAAATTCCTCCAGTGGCCTCCAAAATGACGTGTGTGTGTGTGTGTGGGTGCGTGCGTGCGTGCGTGCGTATGAATGATATGGCCACACAGCTCAGCCTTCATATCACTACACAATATGTCTATTTCTCATTAGATTTATATCAATATTTTGTCTCGATGACCAACATATGTATTATTTATTACGTTATTCTGTAACTAGATCTGTTTATTTGTGATTTCCGTCTTCCATCCGGACATTTTTATAAATATTTATTAATAATGTCTGTCCATGCCAGACTTCTACTTAATGAAATATCTTTCTTAGAAGATAAATAAACAAGTGTCTTATTTCATATTGGAGTATTTATGAATAGAGCTGGGTGACATGGGGGAAAAATATCGAATTTATAGTTATTATATTTTTGAACAAATTCCCAATATTGACATTTTGCATTAATATCTAATACAAAATGATTTTTGGTAAATAATCTGGTAAAACATGCAAATAAATGAAATCAAAATTGAATACACACGTTTCTTATTTCAGTGTTGGAATATCAGCAAGTAGACCTGGGCCGTATCAAATATCAAATATCACCATTTTCTTTAAATATAAATGATTATACTGCGATGACTTTTGACTGTAGCATCGACTCAATAAATATATTTAAATATGATCCATCCATCCATCCATCTTCTCCCGCTTATCCGTGGTCGGGTCGCGGGGTATATGATATTATTTAATAATTCTCAATAATGGAAATAGAATGTCTTAGTCTTAGTCTTAATGTTGCATAATGCAATAACAAAATGGCATATTATATTTTGATATTAAGTGAACGTATTTCTGTTTTAATGAATTGATTTACTTTTTTTGCCCCAATAAAAAACCTGATGTCATGAAGTATTACAGTATCCAAAACCTAAGATAATATCTAGTGATGTCCCCATTTATATATTGGCCTATTCATGAATCACTGAGAAGTTGTATTGTCTCCTGACAGCAGCTCAGTATCTGATATTCTGTTTCACTTCCAGAGGTGGGAAGTAGTGGAGTACAAATACTTCTACTTTTACCATTTTTAAACACGAGTATCTGTACTTCTGCTTGAGTAAAGGACGTGTGTACTTCTACTTGAGTAAAGGACGTGTGTACTTCTACTTGAGTAAAGGACGTGTGTACTTCTACTTGAGTAAAGGACGTGTGTACTTTTCCCATCTCTCTGACCTGTGGTTTCTCCTCCTCTCTGCAGCGCTGCTGTCCTGCGTCTTCTCCTTCAACGTGGACTCGAAGAACTCTTTGTCGTTCGACGGTCCGCTGGAGGACATGTTCGGGTACACCGTGCAGCAGTTTGAGAACAGCGAGGGGAAATGGTGAGCATCGAAATCTATCAGCACTAAATCATCTCCTCCTCCACTCGCAGACACAGAAACACAAGAGGCTGTGATGGTGATTCAACTGCACTGGAGTCAGAGAGGGCAAAAGTGCACACATCCTTTCTTCAAGTAGAAGTACAGATACTGTGTTTAAAAATACTCTGGTGAAAGTAGAAGTACTGACTAAACTTCTTTACTCAAGTCAAAGTAAAGAGGCTTTGAAGTGTACTTCAGTAAAAAGTACCCATAACTAGCAGCTGCTTTAAAGAGTACCTGACCTCCCTTTATATTAATAGAACAATAATGTCATTGTTAGCCAATGAATGTTTCCATGCTGAACAACGGCAACATGACAACGTTTCCATTGGTCCCTCTTCTTTAGAGAAGACCAGGAAGTGATGGAGACACGGATCGTGTTCCAACCAATAGGCACGCAGTGACTCTAAAGAATAATGATGAGTTCAACATCTAAGAAGTAGAAAGTACAGGTATTTGTGTTCAACATGTAAAAAGTAGAAAGTACAGGTATTTGGGTTAAACATGTGAGAAGTAGAAAGTACAGGTATTTGAGTTCAACATGTAAGAAGTAGAAAGTACAGGTATTTGTGTTCAACATGTAAGAAGTAGAAAGTACAGGTATTTGAGTTCAACATGAGAGAAGTAGAAAGTACAGGTATTTGAGTTCAACATGTAAGAAGTAGAAAGTACAGGTATTTGAGTTCAACATGTGAGAAGTAGAAAGTACAGGTATTTGAGTTCAAAATGTAAGAAGTAGAAAGTACAGGTATTTGTGTTCAACATGTAAGAAGTAGAAAGTACAGGTATTTGAGTTCAATATGTGAGAAGTAGAAAGTACAGGTATTTGAGTTCAACATGTAAGAAGTAGAAAGTACAGGTATTTGTGTTCAACATGTAAGAAGTAGAAAGTACAGGTATTTGAGTTCAACATGTAAGAAGTAGAAAGTACAGGTATTTGAGTTCAACATGTAAGAAGTAGAAAGTACAGGTATTTGTGTTCAACATGTAAGAAGTAGAAAGTACAGGTATTTGAGTTCAACATGTAAGAAGTAGAAAGTACAGGTATTTGAGTTCAACATGAGAGAAGTAGAAAGTACAGGTATTTGAGTTCAACATGTAAGAAGTAGAAAGTACAGGTATTTGGGTTCAACATGTGAGAAGTAGAAAGTACAGGTATTTGTGTTCAACATGTAAGAAGTAGAAAGTACAGGTATTTGTGTTCAACATGTACGAAGTAGAAAGTACAGGTATTTGTGTTCAACATGTAAGAAGTAGAAAGTACAGGTATTTGGGTTCAACATGTAAGAAGTAGAAAGTACAGGTATTTGAGTTCAACATGTGAGAAGTAGAAAGTACAGGTATTTGTGTTCAACATGTGAGAAGTAGAAAGTACAGGTATTTGAGTTCAACATGAGAGAAGTAGAAAGTACAGGTATTTGTGTTCAACATGTAAGAAGTAGAAAGTACAGGTATTTGAGTTCAACATGAGAGAAGTAGAAAGTACAGGTATTTGAGTTCAACATGTAAGAAGTAGAAAGTACAGGTATTTGAGTTCAACATGTAAGAAGTAGAAAGTACAGGTATTTGTGTTCAAAGTGTAAGAAGTAGAAAGTACAGGTATTTGGGTTCAACATGTGAGAAGTAGAAAGTACAGGTATTTGAGTTCAACATGTAAGAAGTAGAAAGTACAGGTATTTGAGTTCAACATGTAAGAAGTAGAAAGTACAGGTATTTGAGTTCAACATGTAAGAAGTAGAAAGTACAGGTATTTGAGTTCAACATGTGAGAAGTAGAAAGTACAGGTATTTGAGTTCAAAATGTAAGAAGTCAAAGTAAAAAGTCGTCAGAAAAATAAGTAGTTGAGTAAAGTACTGATACCAGAAACTTGTACTTAAGTACAGTAACGAAGTATTTGTACTTCCCACCTCTGTCAAACACAAACTGGTTATTTTGCTCTAGTGGTTTTTAGAATTCTTACCCACTACATTCCCATCAGTATTGTTTCAGAGAGCCAAAACAGTTATATTAAACGAAGCTCAGTTTAATTTAAAACCACAGCATTAACAGGACCCTTCATTAACCTGTAAAAAAGTAGATCCCCCAGCTTCAGCAGTAATGAGGCCCCTTCTCTTTACTGCTGCTGTTAACCTCAGTCTCCACACCGAGCTGTAAACACTGAAACCAAGCACCCGCGGCGCCGTGCTTAAACTGTGTGGGAGAACATTTTAAAACCCCTCGTTAAAATCTATTACAGTGCGGTTATCTCTCCTTCGGTTACTCAGGAGTTTATTCCTCAAACCTGTTCAGCACACGGCGGGTTTTCCCACGTCGTACCCCGTATTTTTCTGATCTTATCCACGTCATCTGAGTTCAGTTACAATACCTCACTCGGCGTTAATCAGCGCAGCCAGCTGTTCCCCGAAAACACATAAGTGGCGTTTAGTTCCCGTTCAAAACACAGTACAACTCAAAGAAATGATAGGAGTGGGATTAAAGAACAACGTGGGGGAGGTATGCAGGACTCTTTAAAGTAGAGACACTGCATTCTGATATACACCTGAACATCAGCAGGAGAGGACTCTTTAAAGTAGAGACACTACACACTGATATACACCTGAACATCAGCAGGAGAGGACTCTTTAAAGTAGAGACACTACATACTGATATATACCTGAACATCAGCAGGAGAGGACTCTTTAAAGTAGAGACACTACATACTGATATACACCTGAACATCAGCAGGAGAGGACTCTTTAAAGTAGAGACACTACACACTGATATACACCTGAACATCAGCAGGAGAGGACTCTTTAAAGTAGAGACACTACATACTGAAATACAGCTGAACATCAGCGGGAGAGGACTCTTTAAAGTAGAGACACTACACACTGATATACACCTGAACATCAGCAGGAGAGGACTCTTTAAAGTAGAGACACTACATACTGATATACACCTGAACATCAGCAGGAGAGGACTCTTTAAAGTAGAGACACTACACACTGATATACACCTGAACATCAGCAGGAGAGGACTCTTTAAAGTAGAGTCACTACACACTGATATACACCTGAACATCAGCAGGAGAGGACTCTTTAAAGTAGAGACACTACACACTGATATACACCTGAACATCAGCAGGAGAGGACTCTTTAAAGTAGAGACACTACATACTGATATACACCTGAACATCAGCAGGAGAGGACTCTTTAAAGTAGAGACACTACATACTGATATACACCAGAACATCAGCAGGAGAGCACTCTTTAAAGTAGAGACACTACATACTGATATACAGCTGAACATCAGCGGGAGAGGACTCTTTAAAGTAGAGACACTACACACTGATATACACCTGAACATCAGCAGGAGAGGACTCTTTAAAGTAGAGACACTACACACTGATATACACCTGAACTATTTTTATTTATTTTTAGCTTATTTTACTCTTTCAACAATTAGACAGTTGATACATCCGTAAAACAAAAATGAGTAGAAGCTAATAAAATATCAAATAAACGTTCAGGTTGTTAAGTATAAATGCATTTTTTTAAATATGTTATTTGAGGAATTACTTGTTTTAAATGCATTTATTGTTCTATTTAATTTCTTCCCAATTTTTATTTATTTCTTAATTCCTTTCCTTATTTATATATTTATTTATTTTTTATATATGTTTTTATGATTTTTCACATTTATTTATTTCCTTTTTTCATTATTTTATTTCTTCATTACTGTGTTTATTTAATAAATACAAAAATATGAATGTAGTAAATCAACAGGGAAATACATGTGCACGAATTGGGAAATAATTGAATAAGACAATAACCAATAAAAACTTCAATACGTCCAAAATGCCAACTCTTAAGTCCTTCAAAACATAATAATTAAATTTTTGCATTTTTTGTTTGGGTTATTTAATTATGAATTGTATATATTTTTATGTTCATTTGTAGTCCTTCATAGACAGTGACCAAGAGAAAATAAAAGAGGTGGAAAATGAAGAGATAAAACAGAATGATTAAGGAGGTGTCAAAGAAAGGAACAGGGGAGGGGGAGCAATACAATTAGAGATGAAATGTAGCCTCAGTAAAATCTCTCTGTAACGTCCAGGAGACAGACGGTACCACAACTGGGAGGTGGTGATTAGTCACAGATGTCTCCCACACACACACACACACACACACACACACACACACACACACACACACACACACACACACACACACACACACACACACACACACACACACACACACACACACACACACACACACACACACACACACACACACACACACACACACACACACACACACACACACACACACACACACACACACACACACACACACACACACGTATACATCACTTCAGGGGACATTACATTGACTTACATGCATCTCCTGGAGACTCACACACACACACACACACACACACACACACACACACACACACACACACACACACACACACACACACGTATACATCACTTCAGGGGACATTACATTGACTTACATGCATTTCCTGGAGACTTACCCTTACCCTAAACATAACCAAGTCTTCACCCTAAAATTAATGATCCCCCTTATGGGGACCTCCAATTTGTCCCCATAAGGGAGGCGGTTCCCCACACGTGACTATGTAAACAGATGTAGGTCCCCACAAGTACAGTAAAACTAGTACACACACACACACTCCCTCCTCTCTCTTCCATCACAATTCTCCTGGCACAGATATCAGAGAAATGCCATGATGATGTCGAGTCAGCCCGAAATGTCCTCTCCAAACAAACTCATTATTACTTGTTTGAAGAAAGCAATCGAGATAATGATTCCACGATCAAACAAACAATCCAAAGGGGTTGTAAAAAAACAGCTACTTGATAAGAAACAACTTTCACTTTCTGACCGTGAAGACGGAGTTTGACATGTTTGGTTTGAGTTCTTGGCAAGAGATGGATGTGATTCGTTGATCCAGCTGGCTCTTATAAAGGAGCAGATATGAACACGGTATCTCTTTCAATTCAAAGTCAAAGAGACCATGTGAAAACACAGAAGAGGACTCTTTAAAGTAGAGACACTACAAAAACTGATATACACCTGAACATCAGCAGGAGAGGACTCTTTAAAGTAGAGACACTACATACTGATATACACCTGAACATCAGCAGGAGAGGACTCTTTAAAGTAGAGACACTACATACTGATATACACCTGAACATCAGCAGGAGAGGACTCTTTAAAGTAGAGACACTACATACTGATATACACCTGAACATGAGCAGGAGAGGACTCTTTAAAGTAGAGACACTAAATACTGATATACACCTGAACATCAGCAGGAGAGGACTCTTTAAAGTAGAGACACTACACACTGATATACACCTGAACTATTTTTATTTATTTTTAGCTTATTTTACTCTTTCAACAATTAGACAGTTGATACATCCGTAAAACAAAAATGAGTAGAAGCTAATAAAATATCAAATAAACGTTCAGGTTGTTAAGTATAAATGCATTTTTTTAAATATGTTATTTGAGGAATTACTTGTTTTAAATGCATTTATTGTTCTATTTAATTTCTTCCCAATTTTTATTTATTTCTTAATTCCTTTCCTTATTTATATATTTATTTATTTTTTATATATGTTTTTATGATTTTTCACATTTATTTATTTCCTTTTTTCATTATTTTATTTCTTCATTACTGTGTTTATTTAATAAATACAAAAATATGAATGTAGTAAATCAACAGGGAAATACATGTGCACGAATTGGGAAATAATTGAATAAGACAATAACCAATAAAAACTTCAATACGTCCAAAATGCCAACTCTTAAGTCCTTCAAAACATAATAATTTAATTTTGCATTTTTTGTTTGGGTTATTTAATTATGAATTGTATATATTTTTATGTTCATTTGTAGTCCTTCATAGACAGTGACCAAGAGAAAATAAAAGAGGTGGAAAATGAAGAGATAAAACAGAATGATTAAGGAGGTGTCAAAGAAAGGAACAGGGGAGGGGGAGCAATACAATTAGAGATGAAATGTAGCCTCAGTAAAATCTCTCTGTAACGTCCAGGAGACAGACGGTACCACAACTGGGAGGTGGTGATTAGTCACAGATGTCTCCCACACACACACACACACACACACACACACACACACACACACACACACACACACACACACACACACACACACACACACACACACACACACACACACACACACACACACACACACACACACACACACACACACACACACACACACACACACACACACACGTATACATCACTTCAGGGGACATTACATTGACTTACATGCATCTCCTGGAGACTCACACACACACACACACACACACACACACACACACACACACACACACACACACACACACACACACACACGTATACATCACTTCAGGGGACATTACATTGACTTACATGCATTTCCTGGAGACTTACCCTTACCCTAAACATAACCAAGTCTTCACCCTAAAATTAATGATCCCCCTTATGGGGACCTCCAATTTGTCCCCATAAGGGAGGCGGTTCCCCACACGTGACTATGTAAACAGATGTAGGTCCCCACAAGTACAGTAAAACTAGTACACACACACACACTCCCTCCTCTCTCTTCCATCACAATTCTCCTGGCACAGATATCAGAGAAATGCCATGATGATGTCGAGTCAGCCCGAAATGTCCTCTCCAAACAAACTCATTATTACTTGTTTGAAGAAAGCAATCGAGATAATGATTCCACGATCAAACAAACAATCCAAAGGGGTTGTAAAAAAACAGCTACTTGATAAGAAACAACTTTCACTTTCTGACCGTGAAGACGGAGTTTGACATGTTTGGTTTGAGTTCTTGGCAAGAGATGGATGTGATTCGTTGATCCAGCTGGCTCTTATAAAGGAGCAGATATGAACACGGTATCTCTTTCAATTCAAAGTCAAAGAGACCATGTGAAAACACAGAAGAGGACTCTTTAAAGTAGAGACACTACAAAAACTGATATACACCTGAACATCAGCAGGAGAGGACTCTTTAAAGTAGAGACACTACATACTGATATACACCTGAACATCAGCAGGAGAGGACTCTTTAAAGTAGAGACACTACATACTGATATACACCTGAACATCAGCAGGAGAGGACTCTTTAAAGTAGAGACACTACATACTGATATACACCTGAACATGAGCAGGAGAGGACTCTTTAAAGTAGAGACACTAAATACTGATATACACCTGAACATCAGCAGGAGAGGACTCTTTAAAGTAGAGACTCTACATACTGATATACACCTGAACATCAGCAGGAGAGGACTCTTTAAAGTAGAGACACTACATACTGATATACACCTGAACATCAGCAGGAGAGGACTCTTTAAAGTAGAGACACTACATACTGATATACACCTGAACATCAGCAGGAGAGGACTCTTTAAAGTAGAGACACTACATACTGATATACACCTGAACATCAGCAGGAGAGGACTCTTTAAAGTAGAGACACGTGATGAAACGTCTTGGAGCTGGTGTTCATCCTCTGTGAATCTGCAGTCGATTATTCAAACTCAAAGTAAAGAACAATCCTCTCGAGAGCGTCCATCATAAGAGAGGCAGTACATGTGTGTTTCTCACGGACAGAGACTTGTTGCCGGTCCGCTTTAGATGTCCGGGGCTCATTACAGTTCAGGAATGTTAATAAGTCGTAGTGTTTACAGGACGGCAGAGGAACGGCTCTTTCCGACACCACGTTATGAAACACATGCGACGCTACATGTTCGGTGCAGAGCAGAAACACTGAACCGACATCTGCCACATATCATACAGTGTTGATTAGCTGTTGTTTTATTGAGCTGTTTCAGTTTCACAGTGACAATATAATAATATGATAAGCCACACATTCACCAGCCAGTTATAATACGCCATGACGGCCAATCAGAGCCGGCTGTTTGTGTGTAATTTAGCTATTACGGTATAATTGAGGCAAGTCAGAGTGTAATGTCTGCAATAACACTTGAGTTGCTAACCTTATTTGTTGGCATTGTTTCAAACCGACCAATCACGACAGTTCTTTATTTTTTCCAGGGTTCTGATTGGATCGCCGCTGTCGGGCCAGCCAGCCAAACGGACCGGAGACGTTTACAAGTGTCCCGTCGGGAGGGGGGGGAACACGTGTGTGAAACTGGATCTGCCCAGTAAGTGTGTGTGTGTGTGTGTGTGTGTGTGTGTGTGTGTGTGTGTGTGTGTGTGTGTGCGTGCGTGCGTGCGTGCGTGCGTGTGTGTGTGTGTGTGTGTGTGTGTGTGTGTGTGTGTGTGTGTGTGTGTGTGTGCGTGCGTGTGTGCGTCCGCTTGTGTGTGTGTATTTTTCGGACGACTTTTTACTTTGACTTCTTACATTTTGAACTCAAATACCTGTACTTTCTACTTCTTACACATTGAACCCAAATACCTGTACTTTCTACTTCTTACATGTTGAACTCAAATACCTGTACTTTCTACTTCTCACATGTTGAACACAAATACCTGAACTTTCTACTTCTTACATGTTGAACCCAAATACCTGTACTTTCTACTTCTTACATGTTGAACACAAATACCTGTACTTTCTACTTCTTACATGTTGAACTCAAATACCTGTACTTTCTACTTCTCACATGTTGAACTCAAATACCTGTACTTTCTACTTCTTACATGTTGAACTCAAATACCTGTACTTTCTACTTCTCACATGTTGAACTCAAATACCTGTACTTTCTACTTCTTACATGTTGAACACGAAAACCTATACTTTCTACTTCTCACATGTTGAACTCAAATACCTGTACTTTCTACTTCTTACATGTTGAACACGAAAACCTATACTTTCTACTTCTCACATGTTGAACTCAAATACCTGTACTTTCTACTTCTTACATGTTGAACTCAAATACCTGTACTTTCTACTTCTTACATGTTGAACTCAAATACCTGTACTTTCTACTTCTTACATGTTGAATACAAATACCTGTACTTTCTACTTCTTACATGTTGAACTCAAATACCTGTACTTTCTACTTCTCACATGTTGAACACAAATACCTGTACTTTCTACTTCTTACATGTTGAACTCAAATACCTGTACTTTCTACTTCTTACATGTTGAACTCAAATACCTGTACTTTCTACTTCTTACATGTTGAATACAAATACCTGTACTTTCTACTTCTTACATGTTGAACTCAAATACCTGTACTTTCTACTTCTCACATGTTGAACACAAATACCTGTACTTTCTACTTCTTACATGTTGAACTCAAATACCTGTACTTTCTACTTCTCACATGTTGAACCCAAATACCTGTACTTTCTACTTCTTACATGTTGAACTCAAATACCTGTACTTTCTACTTCTCTCATTTCCCAAACAGCTAGTTCCTTTAGTCTGAATGTGTGTTGGTGCGTGATCATTATTCTTTAGAGTCACTGCGTGCCTATTGGTTGGAACACGATCCGTGTATCCATCACTTCCTGGTCTTCTCTAAAGAAGAGGGACCAATGGAAACGTTGTCATGTTGCCGTTGTTCAGCATGGAAACATTCATTAGCTAACAATGACATTATTGTTCTGTTAATATAAAGGGAGGTCAGGTACTCTTTAAAGCAGCTGCTAGCTATGGGTACTTTTTACTGAAGTACACTTCAAAGCCTCTTTACTTTGACTTGAGTAAAGAAGTTTAGTCAGTACTTCTACTTTCACCAGAGTATTTTTAAACACGAGTATCTGTACTTCTACTTGAGGAAAGGATGTGTGTACTTTTGCCCTCTCTGGTGTGTTGTAACGATAACTCAATTGATTGATTGATTGATTGATTGATTTGTTTGTCAAAAATAAGGGTGTAGAACAAAAACAAATGTTACATTAAATCACTATTATTTCCCAATTCAGAATATCTCTTACGTAAAGTTAATATCGGTTCTATGTATACTATAGTGAGGGTTAAGAAAGGAGGGAGAGGGGGACTGAACCAAAAGAGTATTAGTTAGATTTGTCGCAAAATATGACAATTATTTGACTATTTTTTGTTCGAGAATAGTGAAAAAAGTAAATCCAAGTTTCTCAAAGTCATTTAAAATGTCATGTGATGTTGGTCCAAAACCCAAAGACACTCACTTGAATCTGATGTGAGAAACAGATAACAGTGAAAGACAGGAAATCATCATTTATAAGAAGCTCAAAACGGCATTTTGTGTCATTTCTGCATCAAAAGTGTGCGTCTGGTTCGGAAGGGAGGCCGCGGGCCAGGAAGACCGAACATAAACACGTCGCTAAATGTTTCATAAACCAATTATATCTTCATTAAACAGATAAACATGACTGTGCTCCCGGTCAGCTGTCTGCAAAGCCTCCCTTAGAGTGTGTGTGGAGAGAGTGTGTGTGTGTGTGTTCAGTAACTCTGCTCTCTCACACACACACGGGGTGTTTCTCAATGTCGAGGAAAGCTGTTCCAGAGCCACTATTTCAAGGATGCTACGTCATCGAGTCCCGCCGAAGGACTGTTCCAATGTCCAGGATGCTTGGAATTCTACCGAGGCCCGGCGTCCTTCGTTGCGGGACATTTCGAGGCTGCACATGTGTATCCTCCGCGGTCTTAAAATCCCCACAATGCTTTGCGCACGGACCAATTTCCCAAATCTTTGGCGGAAATCGCGCTCCATTAAAGGCGGGGCCTCGCATACGACGCACACCTGTTAGCCTGTTCCACAATTCTTCCTTTTCCGAGGCTAGGAAGGATTCTTGCATCGCTTCTGAAGGACCTGGGTGTTTCTCAATCTCGAGGATGCTGGCTTGGTAGTCGCGTACTTCCAAGTCACTTCCTTCAGAAACGAAGCAAGTTTGCTTCCAAGCTACGGCTTTGGAAAACGAAGAAGAATGGAACAGGCTAACAAGTGTGCCACTCTCTCTAACGGTTTCAAACTGTACCGAAAATAAATCCCTCACGATGTCTATCTAATTATGAACTTGCTTTTCTTTCACGGAACACATTTTTGGTGAAAACAAATGTAACAAAGTAACATATTTACCAACACGTGTTCTACGCCACTACATACTTACATTTAAATGTGCGCTGTGTCGGTTCAGCCATTCTCCGCAAAGGTTTTTGAAATTGGTCCGTGCGGAAAGCATTTTGGGGATTTTTAAGGACGCGAAGTCTACCCATGGGCAGCCTCGAAATTTCCCCCAAACCAAGGACCCGCGGCCTCGGTGGAATTCCAAGTATGCTGGACATTGGAACGGTCCCGCTGCGCCACTTGATGACGTAGCATCCTTAAAATATTGGCTTGGAAGCCAGTATCCTCGAGATTGAGAAACGGCCCCTGACTCGGAGGGACTTGTCCTACCAAGGAAGCGTCCTCGACATTGAGAAACACCCACACACTCACAGGAATTCAGACTTTTCACCACAGCTGTTCTCACCTTGTATTTATCAAGAGACAGGAGTTACAGTTTCCCTGCTGTTGGTCAATGATCGTCCAGGCTGGGAACATGCCTCCTTCTTCTCTCAGCTGAGGAGACATAGCGTTTGGTTTGGACTTAAATGAGGGATAAAGACCAAATCAGGTCTGGAAAACATCCAGAGGGGATGATGGAGACTGGCAGCTCGGAGCCAGACGACTCTGCAAACAACTGGAGACATGAGGACGAAACAGCTGGTCTTTATTTAATGTGACACTTATTTATGTTTTACGATAGCTGGGCAGACAGAATATTCAAATGTGTTTATACCATTTAACAGTATGCCAAGAGCTGCGTATCTGCGAGACTGGTCAAAACACCAGTGGAAAAATGGAAATAATAAACACTAAATAAACTCATAAAAATAATAATAAAAAAATGAAATAAAATAATATAGAATAATACAAACAAATAATAATAAGAAATTAATTAATTAAAATATTTAATAAATTGAATACAGCAATAATTAAATAATAATAATCATAACATATACAAATAAAATAATAACAAAATGTAAAATAATAATAAAAAATGTGAAGTAATAGTTCAATAATTAATACAAGTAAATAATGCTATATAATAATGTAAAATAATAAGAACAAACAATATAAGTTAAATAATTAATAACAAAAAAAATCAAATAATAATATTAGCAACAGATCAGTTTAGTTTAATCAAGTTTAGTTGATTTATTGAACATGTCAGAAACAAAAAAATATAACAATAATATATATATATTCTCTTTTTTTCACTCAGATTAATAATTATAACAAAGTACCAAAAAAATAAATAATAACAAAAAAAATAAAAAAAATAAAATAATTTTCAGATAGTCTCTGTTGATGTTCAACAGGGGCAAGAAGAAGCTTAAAAAAACTTTTCTGGTCCTACCCCCTCTAAAATATATTTTTCTTATAAAACATAAGAAATATAAACAAAATATACCTTTTAATTAATGAAAACAATTAAATTGAGCGTCTTAAACCATCATACAAAGTTATATTTATCAGGCGTTTATTCCTATCCACATTATTGTATTATTGAATAACGGTAAACCAGAGTTTCTCCACCTTTTGATTTCTGCTGACTCATCGCTCTGTTCCCGTGACGACGCCCTCTCTGTCTCCACACTGCGTTTACATTACAGACCATAATGAGCAGAGTTGTGTGGTTTCATAAACTGTTAGTGTGTGTGTGTGTGTGTGTGTGTGTGTGTGTGTGTGTGTGTGTGTGTGTGTGTGTGTGTGTGTGTGTGTGTGTGTGTGTGTGTGTGTGTGTGTGTGTGTGTGTGTGTGGTAAGTGTGGTAAGTGTGATTTGTTCTGATAGCTATCCACAGTTCACACAGAGGTCATTGTGTTTGTGTGTGTGTGTGTGTGTGTGTGTGTGTGTGTGAGTCTCCAGGAGATGCATGTAAGTCAATGTAATGTCCCCTGAAGTGATGTGTGTGTGTGTGTGTGTGTGTGTGTGTGTGTGTGTGTGTGTGTGTGTGTGTGTGTGTGTGTGTGTGTGTGTGTGTGTGTGTGTGTGTGTGTGTGTGTGTGTGTGTGTGTGTGTGTGTGTGTGTGTGTGTGTGGTTTGTTCTGATAGCTATCCACAGTTCACACAGAGGGCAGAGTGTGTGTTCTCCTCGCAGCTTCACGTGCACCGATCATAAGATGCAGTCATTTGATCAGATCAGGAGCAGCTGATGTTCACAGTGCATTTCTCTAGTGAGAGTCTGTTAGTGTGCATGAGAGATAACTGAGTGTGGTGAGCGCTCAGCTGATCAGACATACATTCAACCAGAGAGGGCAAAAGTGCACACATCCTTTCCTCAAGTAGAAGTACAGATACTCGTGTTTAAAGATACTCTGGTGAAAGTAGAAGTACTGACTAAACTTCTTTACTCAAGTAAAAGTAAAGAGGCTTTGAAGTGTACTTCAGTAAAAAGTACCCATAGCTAGCAGCTGTTTTAAAGAGTACCTGACCTCCCTTTATATCAATAGAACAATAATGTCATTGTTAGCTAATGAATGTTTCCATGCTGAACAACGGCAACATGACAACGTTTCCATTGGTCCCTCTTCTTTAGAGAAGACCAGGAAGTGATGGATACACGGATCGTGTTCCAACCAATAGGCACGCAGTGACTCTAAAGAATAATGACCACGCACCAAACACACATTCAGACTAAAGGAACCAGCTGTTTGGAGAATGAGAGAAGTAGAAAGTACAGGTACCCAACTTCTGTCCAGTGGGGTGAGGCGCTCATTTTGCAGCTCACGGTTTCAAAACAGAGATTGGCTGGAATATTCCTGTAAAAAAGATGCCATCTTCTGCATGTAGACATTTCGGTTCAAGTACGTCAGATGCCTTCACCACAACTGTACCAGAGTACCAACCGCTGTCTCCTGGTACTCATCTGAGTTACTCACTCACTATAAATGAAATACTATATGACAGTAAAACAAGAATAAAGTTTAAAAGGGGAGTGATTTGTAAAATATCCATAAAGAAAAAGAAAATCTGTTTCCAGTTCTGTTTCATCTGGGTGTTGAGATGTTTCCATAGATCTCTTCATTTTGCTCTCAAAGTGCACCAGATTGATGCTTTTAACTTCAATATTTAAAAAAAAAAATCTTCCCGGGGGAGCATGCCCCCAGACCCCCCTAGAGGAGGTTAGGTCCACTCCCCACTTATAAAAATAGCACTTTACCACTGCACCCTCTCTAATCTCAGATGCACCCTGAGTCATTTTGTTCTGGAACCCGGCCTGTTCCCACCTCAGTAATGACCATGCAGAGACAGCATGAAGCCATATTCACACAGAGGAAGGAGGAGGCGGTGCTTGAGTCATTAAAGGTCGCTGCACATCACTAACGACTCACAGATCTGTTGCACGGCTGAAAAGGAGTTTCCTCGTGGGGATTTCTAAAGAGCTCGACTCAGAATTGAAATGGCATGTGAATGAGCTTGTGGGAATATGTGGAAAGTAAATCGGAGCCAAGTTGAAGCTAATTTTAGCCACATGTTGTGATTGCTTAATGATTCAAATCCTCTATTTCTTCATTTGGTTTCTCAGCAAAGCGTGTTGTGTTCTGCCTCGTTATTAATCTCCCTGCGCCGCACACTGAGAGGGACATTAATAAAAACGAAATGTTATATTTAACCAGCGTCATTGCCCGTAAGGAAGCCTCTCTTCCTCTGGGGAAATCCAGAAGAGGAATCCGTCCAGCTGTTCTTTCTCTATGTTAGTCTCCTTCTGTTTATTCACCCATATTTTTCTTTCTTTTAGCAAACACAACCATTCCCAACGTACACGAAGTGAAGGAGAACATGACCATGGGAAGCACGCTGCTGACCAATCCCAGCGGAGGATTTCTGGTGAGCGGAAGTTCCTCTTACAGTACATTTTCCAAACTAACACACACACACACACTGAACTCTGCGGCGACTCCAGCGAGTGTGTGTTCACTTACTCTCTGGGGGATTCTGCGTGTCCTGGGAATGAAGCGCTGCAGACATGTACAGAATGCATGATGTGCGAGGTGGTGACGGGACACTTTGATTTATGGATATGAACTCCAGTAAACTTGTGCATGATTAAGAAATTGGCAGGTTGTTAAAATGACTATCGAAACATCAAAAGTGACAGTGAGTGAAAAGGGGATTGTTGAGCAAGCGTATAGAGAGGCGAAGTCCCGCCCATCTACTTCCGACCCATGGGACCTTATTTCGGAAAAAATATGTATTGAAGTCAATGGAGAGAGAAAGATTATCTCTCGATCCCGTTTGAATTGTGCCATGAATTACACACATGATGTTTGTCGATCTTTAAAAATAATTTCCGTGTCAAAAAAGTCACATTTTGTCGTAAAACTGTTGAAATATAAGACGATGAAAAATACGTAACTAGAAAGACTACAAATCCCAGAGTCCCGGTCCCGCATGCTGACTCTCACGGAACCGACTCACTCCCCTTGTGTGTATGCACAGCTCTCAACGTGCCCAGACTTGGAGTGATTTTCACCTCTTTGAATACTTTCCGCCTCGTTCTGAAAGAAAGAAGTGAAATGTTCCAACGTGACAGCCGTCTTGGTGTGTGGTGCATGATGGGAGATGTAGTTCATTGAGCGGTTTCACACAAAAAACAAGTTTTACGACACATTTTGATTTTTTTGACTCGCAAAATTATCTTTTAAATTGACAAACATCATATGTGTAATTCGTGGCTCAATTCAAACGGGATCGAAAGATAACTTTTCTCTCTCCATTGACTTCAATACGTACTTTTTCAGAAATAAGGCCCCATGGAGGAAAGGGAGGGACTTCGCGTCTCTATAGCAACAGAAATCTCACACATGTATGAATTTTTTTTAAATATTCTCTGAGAAGTTGTATTTTTTACACAATCTCAATCTTTATTTATTTATATAGCACAATTAAAACAACCTTCAGTTGACCAAAGTGCTGTACAGGCAATAACTACAATATTAAATAACAAAATGGGAGTACAATAATAAAAAAACATGATATAAAGAAAGAAAAAACATAAACAAATATAAAAATGTAATGTTCAACTAGTATTAAAAGCCAGTGCAAAGACACACGACTTGCCTTTCCAGATTATCTCCTACTCTCCTATGGATTTTATTTTGAAGCTTGTTTTTGTCACCATGTTAGCATGTAGCTCAACACACCACGGAGAATAAGCACATGTTATTCTCCAGTATCCCTCCCACTGTGAGAAATGAAAGGCACGGTGGAGACTGCACGGAAATCTAAGGAAATGAGGCTTAAAGATGATTAGATGTTATTCATGTTCCAGTTATTGTTGGTCGTTGTTTCGCCCTCCTTCCTCGCCGGCTCAAGTTCCCTCTTCTCTCTCTGAAGAAGTTAGTTCTGGAAAAATCTCTGCTGTCCTCAGTGCCTCCTCTCACCCGTGACCTCACTGTCTGTGTAAGATATACTTTCCTACAGTGTGTGTGTGTGTGTGTGTGTGTGTGTGTGTGTGTGTGTGTGTGTGTGTGTGTGTGCGCGCGTGTGTGTGTGTGTTCGTGTGTGTCTGTGTGTGCGCAGGCCTGTGGTCCGCAGTACGGCTACATGTGTGGGCAGCAGCAGTTCATCTCCGGCATCTGTGCGAACGTCAGCGACTCGTTCCAGGTCCTCAACTCTTTGGCTCCCGCCGTGCAAGGTACGCCTTTCAAAAATAAAACACCTTTGAAGGTCAACATGTGTCCCCTCTTCTTCATGTCTCTTCTACATCAACATGTGTCCCCTCTTCTTCATGTCTCTTCTACATCAACATGTGTCCCCTCTTCTTCATGTCTCTTCTACATCAACATGTGTCCCCTCTTCTTCATGTCTCTTCTACATCAACATGTGTCCCCTCTTCTCCATGTCTCTTCTACATCAACATGTGTCCCCTCTTCTTCATGTCTCTTCTACATCAACATGTGTCCCCTCTTCTTCATGTCTCTTCTACATCAACATGTGTCCCCTCTTCTTCATGTCTCTTCTACATCAACATGTGTCCCCTCTTCTTCTTGTCTCTTCTACATCAACATGTGTCCCCTCTTCTTCATGTCTCTTCTACATCAACATGTGTCCCCTCTTCTTCATGTCTCTTCTACATCAACATGTGTCCCCTCTTCTTCATGTCTCTTCTACATCAACATGTGTCCCCTCTTCTCCATGTCTCTTCTACATCAACATGTGTCCCCTCTTCTTCATGTCTCCTCTACATCAACATGTGTCCCCTCTTCTTCATGTCTCTTCTACATCAACATGTGTCCCCTCTTCTTCACGTCTCTTCTACATCAACATGTGTCCCCTCTTCTTCATGTCTCTTCTACATCAACATGTGTCCCCTCTTCTTCATGTCTCTTCTACATCAACACGTGTCCCCTCTTCTCCATGTCTCTTCTACATCAACACGTGTCCCCTCTTCTCCATGTCTCTTCTACATCAACATGTGTCCCCTCTTCTTCATGTCTCTTCTACATCAACATGTGTCCCCTCTTCTTCATGTCTCTTCTACATCAACATGTGTCCCCTCTTCTCCGTGTCTCTTCTACATCAACATGTGTCCCCTCTTCTTCATGTCTCTTCTACATCAACACGTGTCCCCTCTTCTCCATGTCTCTTCTACATCAACACGTGTCCCCTCTTCTCCATGTCTCTTCTACATCAACATGTGTCCCCTCTTCTTCATGTCTCTTCTACATCAACATGTGTCCCCTCTTCTTCATGTCTCTTCTACATCAACATGTGTCCCCTCTTCTTCATGTCTCTTCTACATCAACATGTGTCCCCTCTGTGGAAAGAGACTCTGAAAGTTTCAGGAACAAAGATTTTCTCTCTTTTTGATCCATTTCTATAAAAACCTGTCTGAAAATGAGCTGATCAGATGTTGGCCACTTTATGATGTCATAACGATGTGTTGTCTTGTGTAACCATTAGCCAATCAGCAACAAGGTACCCCCCCCCCCCCTTATCACCTGAATCTCCTCTAGAGCTCCATTGAGTTCTTTGTAACCAAATGTCTCTCAGAGGGGCGTGGGGAGGGGCTCCTTGCTTTCATCTAAAGTCACAGACAGAGAATCAGCACTTTGGAAACAGGGCTGAAACAGAGGGGATTATGGGTAATGCTGCAATGATCTGTTTGGTGTTTCAGCCAATCAGAGACAGGCTCTGTATATATCTGAGACCTGTGATGTAGTGATGAAGAACAGAATGATAGGGGACCTTTAAAGAGAAAGAAAGACCCACCCAGGACGTGACGGCATCTGGCCCAACTGACCCGTCAGAGATAAGAGGTTGTAATCTGCTCTTCGTGGTGGTACCACCCAAGCTCCGCCTCCTCAGAGCAGAGATTAGGGCGTGTTTCTTTAATGTAAACTCTCTGTCTGCGTTTCATGCCCAAGTTAGGAGACACTGCTCTGCTTCCCAGGAAGGAAGCATCTCATAGGACGGAGAGTAAACAGACTGCAGACGTCTTTCTCTTCCTCTGATTCCTTCAGCTCTCTGCCGTCACTCGAACAGAAACACACACACACACATATATATACTCAAACGGATCATATAGTGCTTCAGAAATACAATTACATGTCCCAGGATATTCGAGAAATGCTTGATTTATGATGCAATTAAAATAAATAATTTGTATTGCCGTAGCGTTTCCAAGAGGTTTTATTTAACACACAAAGCATAAATAAGTAGCCACACATTTGGCTTAAACAAGATATATGTCAAACAAGAAGAAGGTATATGAAGGCATTCCCGTTTAAGTTTGTGACGGTTATTCGACAATTTTGATCTTCGTCGACTAAACAATTATAAAGGAATCGTAAAAAGAATATGCAGGTTATCGGTATGAAACAGAAACGTTAATCTCATCCCCTTTAATAATGATTTAAACCAAAAGCCTTCTCTATTTCCACTTAAAGGGGACCTATCATGCAAAATGCACTTTGTGGTGTCTTGTATACATGTGTCCCCGGTGTGTCCCCGGTGTGTCGGGGAACTCACGCAGCGTCAGGAAATAACCCCTCTCTCTTTTCCTCCGTACCCAAATCTCTAAAAACGGGGAGCAACGGAGCTGATCCAGATTTGCGTCCGATATGACGTAACATCTGAAATGTGGACCCACGGGCCAATCAGAAACGTTGCTATCAGAAACAATGCCTGACTGTTTTGGACGTAATCTGGTCGGTGTTTACATTAGCATCGCTAACACTCAGAGCTAACCTGTGCTGGAGAGCATGTGTGTGAAGAAGCAGGAAGTAGAAACCTTGTGGTGTAACCGGCAAGAGAGAAAGCCTTTGAGCTCCAGACTGTTTCAGAGCCTTGATAATCCATGATATGTGTAATTCGTGGCACAATTCAGTGAAAAGACGGACATTATAATGCGGCGGAGGGGGGGGGGGGGCGGGGGGTGTGTGTGTCTACAGAAAGTCCAGTTTATAGACACGGTTCGCCACTAAGCAAAATTACAGAAGTAAAGTAAGCTTAATGTACTTAAAGTAATAAAAGTAAATTGACTTGGCAGAATGGCTCTTTTGAAATCATCATCAATCATATTATGTAAAGTAATGTTTGTGTTGTAGTTTGTCAATGTGGAGCCAATTCTAGATAATATGTAATCAATCAATGTTTATTTTTTATTCATTTTATTTGCAGGTTATCGGTATGAAATGTAAGATACCAGGTTCAATAGAAGTACAGAAGTGTTTTTATAACTAGTAGTGATACATGAATGCAGTGGAGTAAAATGTACAATATCTGCCTGTAATATATATATATCATTAACGTGGACAAATTCAATTAAAATGTGAAAAGTTACATTCGACCAATGAAAAGGTATAATGTGTATTCAAGGTTCAAGGCTTTTATTGTCATAGCTGAAGTCCCAGGCTCCTCCAACAGTGCAACACAATAACACAGATAAAATAGTGCAAGTAAATACAATAAAATATAATATAATAGAAATAGTGCAGAACAGTCTATATACAAGTAATAGGAATATTGATATAAGTTGCAAACAGATGTTGTGGATGTTCTTTCAGAAGTGCAGGTGTCTAACAGTATAACACAAGGCCAATCTTTAGTAAACAACAAGCTGACGAGATATCAATATGTTCTGTGTCTGCTCCAGAGTGCGCGAAGGAGCTGGACATCGTGATGGTTCTGGACGGATCCAACAGTATTTACCCCTGGAGCAGCATCATCGAATTCCTGGTGAAATTCCTCAAGAACATCCAGATCGGACCCAAACTCTCTCAGGTCAGTTGGCAGAGGAAGGAAACTGTTACGGCCCGTCTACACTACAGCGTCGAAAGCTCCACTCTGCCCATTCACTTTCAACGGGGTGACTTCACGTAGCCGCGCTTTTTCGCCGAACTGAATTGTGGGTAGCAGAGCGGTCCATCTCAGGCGTCTCAGGCGACAGAAGTTGAACAATGTTTAACTTCTGTTCAAATCCCGTTTCCCAAAATCTGACAGCTGAAGCCGTAGCCAATCAAACCGCGTCTAAGCTGGGAGAGATATCCCGCCGTTCATTTCTATATTTCAAAAAAAGTTGGAGGAGAAACTAACTATCGCCGTAGCAATCACCCGGTTTTGTATGACCAGACCCTCTTCACCTCCCGGGATACAAACCGGAGGAACCAGGCATGGAGGGAGGTGGCAGAGACAGTGGGGGAAACTGGTAGGTTTTCGCCTGTTTGGGGAGTTTATATATATATATAAATGTTGCTCGCATAAAATCCCCGGGGGTTTTTGCTTTGTATGTCGGGGGCGGGAGATTCATGTGATTGGTTTTTGGTCGTGTTGCTTGAATAAAATCCCCAAGCTCCAGACACGCCCAGCTCCAAGCTATTTTTGGAGCTGTAGTGTGGACGCTCCGTTAGGGAAATATCACTCGTCCCCGGCGTGAGCTTCAACCTCAGGATCCGTGTATCTGGGATCCTCTCCAGAAGGGAAGTAGTCATCATCAACTAGTTCCTGAGCAGTGTCCTTCACATGCTGATATCCAAGAGAGGGAGTCACAGTCACAAGATGGAGGACTACCAGTTCTTCTCTGTAATCATACATCCTGTCACGAACAAAACACTGACTTTTTTCTCAAAATTCAGATTTTCTCTCAAAATTCTGACTTTTTTCTCAAAATCTCAAAATTATGACTTTCTCTCAAAATGAAAGTATTTTTTCTCAAAATCTGAAAATGATGTATTTTTTCTTAAAATCTGAAAATTATGTATTTTTTCTTAAAATCAAAAAATGTGGACTTTTTTCTAAAAATTATGACTTTTTACTCAAAATCTCAAGCAGTGTCCTTCACATGCTGATATCCAAGAGAGGGAGTTACACAGTCACAAGATGGAGGAGTACCGGTTCTTGTAGGGAATCATCATTTTTCTCCAAATGTTGGCTTTTTTCGGAAAATCTCAAAATTCTGATTTTTTCTCAAAATTCTGACTTTTTCAAAAAATTTCGTCTTTTTCTCAAAATTCTGTCTTTTTTCAGAAAATCTCAAAATTCTGACTTTTTATCAAAATTCCGTTTTTTTTTCTAAAAATGATGTATTTTTTTTTTAATTCTCAAAATTCTGACTTTTTCTAAAAATCCTGACTTTATACTCATAATCTCAAACAGTGTCCTTCACATGCTGATATCAAGAGAGGGAGTCACACAGCCTCAAGATGGAGGAGTACCGGTTCTTGTAGGGAATCAT
>NW_027263104.1:104320-109980 GCF_902827115.2 Pseudochaenichthys georgianus
TAAGAAGAGTCCAAGTCAAGTCAGAGTCTGAGTCACCTAAGAAGAGTCCAAGTCAAGTCCGAGTCCAAGTCCGAGTCACCTAAGAAGAGTCCAAGTCAAGTCCAAGTCCGAGTCACCTAAGAAGAGTCCAAGTCAAGTCCGAGTCTGAGTCACCTAAGAAGAGTCCAAGTCAAGTCCAAGTCCGAGTCCGAGTCACCTAAGAAGAGTCCAAGTTTAGTCACCTAAGAAGAGTCCAAGTCAAGTCCGAGTCCGAGTCACCTAAGAAGAGTCCAAGTCAAGTCCGAGTCCAAGTCTGAGTCACCTAAGAAGAGTCCAAGTCAAGTCCAAGTCCGAGTCACCTAAGAAGAGTCCAAGTCAAGTCCGAGTCTGAGTCACCTAAGAAGAGTCCAAGTCAAGTCCAAGTCCGAGTCCGAGTCACCTAAGAAGAGTCCAAGTCAAGTCCGAGTCCGAGTCACCTAAGAAGAGTCCAAGTCAAGTCCGAGTCCAAGTCACCTAAGAAGAGTCCAAGTCAAGTCCGAGTCACCTAAGAAGAGTCCAAGTCAAGTCCGAGTCCAAGTCACCTAAGAAGAGTCCAAGTCAAGTCCGAGTCCGAGTCACCTAAGAACAGTCCAAGTCAAGTCTGAGTCCGAGTCACCTAAGAAGAGTCCAAGTCAAGTCCGAGTCCGAGTCACCTAAGAAGAGTCCAAGTCAAGTCTGAGTCCGAGTCACCTAAGAAGAGTCCAAGTCAAGTCCGAGTCACCTAAGAAGAGTCCAAGTCAAGTCCGAGTCCAAGTCACCTAAGAAGAGTCCAAGTCAAGTCCGAGTCCAAGTCACCTAAGAAGAGTCCAAGTCGAGTCCGAGTCACAAGTCTTCATGTATTAATCTTCGTGGATATATGTGTTGAAATGTAGCTGCCCCTCTACATTGCTTTTATCCTGTCATGTCTGTCTATTGAACTGCTGTGAAGCGAGTTTGGCTACAATTCTAGGTGCTATACAAATATAAAGCTTATTACTAATATTAATATTATTATTATATATAAATAAACTATATTTAAAATGAGTTACCTTTCAAAGAAGTGATTATATTTGTATGCCAATATTTTCCTATGGTAAAGTTTTCGTTTTGCACTTTTATTTTGATAGTAAGATCGGGACTCTTATTTTGAAGGAACTTTTACCGGTTAAATCGGTTTACTGATAAAGATTGAGCCCCAGAAAGCACATGGCTACTTAGCAGTAGCCATGTGCTTTCGTGTTATCAGCTGAATCTTTATTTATTGATTAGATCACGTTGCTCTGATGATAGTGTTCAAGACAGCCTGTATGTCTGAACTCGATCCTGAGAGGAATGTGTTCCGGAGCCTTCTCTTCAATATTGTTTCCACATCACGAGCATTTTGCTCTTTTCCAATGTGGAAGCAGAATGTGTGAAAGCATACAGCACGATGCGGGGCGTGTCTCTAGACTGGAATAGCGGGGTACGTGAACTCGCCTCACAGGTGCACACGCCAGGATAGAGGACATCAGACTCCAGAGAAAACTTGCTCGAGTCCGAGTCGGAGCGTCAATGTAAAAGTCGAGTCCGAGTCATCGAGGGGGGGGGTGGAATTAACGAGTAGTACGCGAGAATTCACGTCATTCAATGTCATTGTTGTTCTATTAATATAAAGGGAGGTCAGGTACTCTTTAAAACAGCTGCTAGCTATGGGTACTTTTTACTGAAGTACATTTCAAACTACTTTCACCATTTTCAAACACGAGTATCTGTACTTCTACTTGAGTAAAGGATGTGTGTACTTTTCACATCTCTGGAGGTAATACATAATGAAGTATATATATATTAAATAAATATCAACACAACCCCTGCAGAACATATTTACTGTTCCATATAATCGTCGTGTTGGGCCACCTTGTTATGATTTGTGGCAATAGTCTTCTCTGAGAAACCTTACTTTTTCTACCCTGACACACTTCCTGTATCCATCTTGAATGTGTGGTAGGGGGAGGTATGTTTTTAGTTCAGAACAAAGGCAGAGCAGTGAATGTGTTGTTGTGGTGCGTATTCTTTGAGTTCGGAGGGAGACCCAGATATTTGAAATATATTTGAGTGCCTGTCAGCAACATGTGTGAATACTCGGCTGCAGATTTCTAACATCTGTTACTTCTGTAGCATCAGTGCAATGTGCTTTTTGAAACACGTGCGTTACGAAAGCCTTCAGCATATGGAGGAGGAGGGTCTGCTGCATCAGATCTGATCTTTCATTGGAGAAGTGCAACGTTAGAAGAGACATGAAGAAGAGGGGACACGTGTTAATGTAGAAGAGACATGAGGAAGAGGGGACACATGTTGATGTAGAAGAGACATGGAGAAGAGGGGACACATGTTGATGTAGAAGAGACATGGAGAAGAGGGGACACATGTTGATGTAGAAGAGACATGAAGAAGAGGGGACACATGTTGATGTAGAAGAGACATGGAGAAGAGGGGACACATGTTGATGTAGAAGAGACATGGAGAAGAGGGGACACATGTTGATGTAGAAGAGACATGGAGAAGAGGGGACACATGTTGATGTAGAAGAGACACACATGTTGATGTAGAAGAGACATGGAGAAGAGGGGACACATGTTGATGTAGAAGAGACATGAGAAGAGGGGACACATGTTGATGTAGAAGAGACATGGAGAAGAGGGGACACATGTTGATGTAGAAGAGACATGAAGAAGAGGGGACACATGTTGATGTAGAAGAGACATGGAGAAGAGGGGACACATGTTGATGTAGAAGAGACATGGAGAAGAGGGGACACATGTTGATGTAGAAGAGACATGAAGAAGAGGGGACACATGTTGATGTAGAAGAGACATGAAGAAGAGGGGACACATGTTGATGTAGAAGAGACATGAAGAAGAGGGGACACATGTTGATGTAGAAGAGACATGAAGAAGAGGGGACACATGTTGATGTAGAAGAGACATGAAGAAGAGGGGACACATGTTGATGTAGAAGAGACATGAAGAAGAGGGGACACATGTTGATGTAGAAGAGACATGAAGAAGAGGGGACACATGTTGATGTAGAAGAGACATGAAGAAGAGGGGACACATGTTGATGTAGAAGAGACATGAAGAAGAGGGGACACATGTTGATGTAGAAGAGACATGAAGAAGAGGGGACACATGTTGATGTAGAAGAGACATGAGAAGAGGGGGACACATGTTGATGTAGAAGAGACATGGAGAAGAGGGGACACATGTTGATGTAGAAGAGACATGAGAAGAGGGGACACATGTTGATGTAGAAGAGACATGGAGAAGAGGGGACACATGTTGATGTAGAAGAGACGTGAAGAAGAGGGGACACATGTTGATGTAGAAGAGACATGGAGAAGAGGGGACACATGTTGATGTAGAGGAGAAATGAAGAAGAGGGGACACATGTTGATGTAGAAGAGACATGTAGAAGAGGGGACACATGTTGATGTAGAAGAGACATGGAGAAGAGGGGACACATGTTGATGTAGAAGAGACGTGAAGAAGAGGGGACACATGTTGATGTAGAAGAGACATGTAGAAGAGGGGACACATGTTGATGTAGAGGAGACATGAAGAAGAGGGGACACATGTTGATGTAGAAGAGACATGGAGAAGAGGGGACACATGTTGATGTAGAAGAGACATGAGGAAGAGGGGACACATGTTGATGAAGAAGAGACATGGAGAAGAGGGGACACATGTTGATGTAGAAGAGACGTGAAGAAGAGGGGACACATGTTGATGTAGAAGAGACATGTAGAAGAGGGGACACATGTTGATGTAGAGGAGACATGAAGAAGAGGGGACACATGTTGATGTAGAAGAGACATGGAGAAGAGGGGACACATGTTGATGTAGAAGAGACATGAGGAAGAGGGGACACATGTTGATGAAGAAGAGACATGAAGAAGAGGGGACACATGTTGATGTAGAAGAGACATGAAGAAGAGGGGACACATGTTGATGTAGAAGAGACATGAAGAAGAGGGGACACATGTTGATGTAGAAGAGACATGAAGGAGAGGGGACACATGTTGATGTAGAAGAGACATGGAGACGAGGGGACACATGTTGATGTAGAAGAGACATGGAGAAGAGGGGACACATGTTGATGTAGAAGAGACATGAGGAAGAGGGG
The DNA here is from genome assembly GCF_902827115.2 of Pseudochaenichthys georgianus. NCBI lineage: Eukaryota > Metazoa > Chordata > Actinopteri > Perciformes > Channichthyidae > Pseudochaenichthys > Pseudochaenichthys georgianus. The sequence goes on from NW_027263104.1 coordinate 108,476, forward strand.
ACACATGTTGATGAAGAAGAGACATGAAGAAGAGGGGACACATGTTGATGTAGAAGAGGACATTGAGAGAAGAGGGGACACATGTTGATGTAGAAGAGACATGAAGGAGAGGGGACACATGTTGATGTAGAAGAGACATGGAGACGAGGGGACACATGTTGATGTAGAAGAGACATGAAGGAGAGGGGACACATGTTGATGTAGAAGAGACATGAAGAAGAGGGGACACATGTTGAAAAAACATCAGCTTATATCGTCCAAAACACGGAGATAACAACAAAGTCGTAAATCGCGGTGGCGCTAATATCAGCCGCGGGTGTCGGAAAAGCGTCGGGTCATCTGTGACGTCTTCTGGACTTCCTCCACGCCTCGTAGAAATGAGGAGACAACAAGTATGTGTCTCCTCATGTAAGGTCGTACACGGTTCAGAATCACACGATATCAGTGCATCAAAACGAACCCGAAGGCGAGACCACAGTATTTCTCCGACAGTGGGTGCCCTTTAAATGATGTTGTACTGAATCCTCCCCGACAGGAAGGAGGCGTTCATGCCGGAGCGCGGCGCTCGACCCGGGGTGAAGAAGGTGATGGTGATCGTGACGGACGGAGAGTCACATGACTTCTATAATCTGGACAAAGTGATCGGAGACTGTGAGGAGGACGACATCGAGAGGTTCGGCATCGCTGTGAGTACGAGAAAAACCTTCACGGTGTTTTCACAGGTTACGTTCTTCTGGGTTTTCTGATTTTAGGATGAAGAACGGAACCCAGAGAAGTCTATTTGTACGTCGTGAAAGAGAAAGCTGGTGTACGCAGATTTTAGAAATAACAATGCAGTGCAGGTTACATTTAATTTACACCTACGACAACAACAACAACAACAACAACAACAACAACAACAAGTGCAATCAAACTCGAGAATATTCAAATTAAGAAAAGCAAGAATCCCGACTAAACATTTACCAAACGTTTCAAAATGCTTCATAAGAAAGTATTTAAAGGGGCCCTATTATGCCCTCTGTCTGAAACCAGAGCCCGCTCTGATTGGTTAGCTGGCCGGCTCTGTTGTGATTGGTCAACCGCTTAGAGATGTCCCGCCCCTTAGCCTATCAGGTACAATGTGTTGGAGCACTAAACAATAGGAGCGTGAGGGTTCCTTAGTGATGTCACTGTGTTAAGGAAGTAAACAAGGGAGTCCAATGGAGGTGTTTCAGGCAGTGTGTGGGAGAGAAATGTTAGGGATTTTAGCCTTTGCAGACCATTTACATGCACTAAACCCTATATAACACACTATAGGAAAGCGAACACCGATAGTATAACTGCGCCTCCTTGTTAGTTAGGTATTCCTAAGCCTTGTTGTTATTTAGATGCTCTTGTATTATTGTGATTTCCAGGTTTTGGGAGACTACAACCGTCAGAACAAGAGCTCAGAAGAAGTGAATAAGTTCATCAAAGAGATCGCGTCCATCTCCAGCAAGCCGCTGCACGATCACTTCTTCAACGTG
>NW_027263104.1:110480-112980 GCF_902827115.2 Pseudochaenichthys georgianus
CATCCATCCATCCATCCATCCATCCATCCATCCATCTATCTATCTATCTATCTCATCTCATCCATCTCATCCATCTCATCCATCTACCTAACAGTACGTACATTCTCCAGACAAATGCTGTGCTGCTCCAACAACAAATCACTGATGTAAGAAATGGGATTCTAACTTTCATTATGTTTGTACATAAATGTTAAAATGATCCGTTCCATCCTCAGCTACAACCGGAAACTTCACCTCCTCCTTCGAGATGGAGATGTCCCAGGCCGGGTTCAGTGCTCACAACTCTAAAGTGAGTCTAAAACTAATTTAATATAAATACCGTATCAGTTTAACACAGTGACTTAATGTAGAACCCCTAAAGCAGACTGAATCACATTTTTAGAAACCAAAGTTAACTTTTTAGAGATTTTGTTTTAAAAGTAAAGTTTATTTTATTTGTTTACAGTCAAGTGTTTGAGTTTGAATCTCCGGTCGGATACAGGCATTATGTTTTCATTTTGTTAACATTGTGAAATCCTTTTGACGCCATTTGTGCTGCATTCAAGTAGGGCTGCTCAATTAATCGTATTTTAATCGCGATTATGGCTTGCAACGATTACGAAAACAATGTAATCGAAATAAAACGATTATTTTTTTATTATTATTACTTTTTTTTTCAAAGAATTTTTTTTTTTCAGTTGAATTATACTTAAAGTTCAGGGTAATCAACTGTTAAAAACATACTGTTCAAATGTTTGTTCTCCAATAAATGGATGTTTTAAGTCATTTAATAATCACAATTACAATTATTGACCCAAATAATCGAGATTATGATTTTTGCCATAATCGAGCAGCTCTACGATCAAGTGGTGTTGGACATTTTCGTAAAAACGAGTGACTTACAGTTTTAAATGCACTTTGCAATAACATACTGTATATTCATTACGAATTAAAACATGCCAAATTCTGTAGAACGACTTCCCAACTGAAGGCGTTTCGTTTTTAAATAATTATTTTTTGTTACATGTGTTTTTATTTTGAACCCGTTTTTCATCTGAGAGTTTCGAGTTATTTCGCCCCTGAGATTTGACCCAAAACGATGTAATTGAATAACTCGCAGGAGGAGGATTTACTTTATGAGCAACTAAATGCTTTCTTCCCCTTCTGCTTCAACTGACTTGTATATATTAATATTGAATTAGTTAAATAAAGAATCCTTTAGAGAGCATCCTGTCTGATGCACGCTCTTCGGTCAGATTGCTTGAGAGATTGTGAGGACTCAAACGCGGCGGTAAAAACAACATGTGGACTCTGACATTGGAAGAGGACATTCAGTATTTTCCCAACACCTAACCTCTCCCTAATCCCTTTGTGGCGCCTTCAGGACGGCGTGATGTTGGGAGCGGTGGGAGCGTACGACTGGAACGGCACCGTGGTGATGCACACGGCCGCAGGCACCATCGTTCCCGGGAAGAACGACTTCTACGACCCGGAGACCGAGGCCGGGTACGAGGGACTGGCCGGGTACCTCGGTGAGTTCACTCGGAGTATTTTAAAGAGGACATACCATGTGTAGCGGCCAAAATCATATAGAACTAAAACAGATAACTTAACAGCCGCTGAGGCACTAGCTAGCGGATCCAGGTCCAGACAAGATTCTCCGTTGTGCATTTTATTCCTATAACAAAATACAATGAACAGGTTTCCTATATCTCGTTCCTTAAGCCTTTCCTATGGCTTTCCCTTGTGTAGCTTGAAACACCCTGGTAAAAAACCGTTTGCCTCCTAGTGCTCTGGCTCCCACCACCCACCTGTCTCCAATATATACAATTACACCAGGTGCTCTAATCACCCAGTGCCCAAACATGCCTTCAAAATAAAAGCATAGAAACTACTTTAACTTATGACGCTAACTAAGAATACATATAAATAAATGATAATAATAAACACTATAAACAGCAAGAAAATAAATGTTAAACTATTAAATAATATAAAGAGATATATAGCTCCAACACCATGAGAAGAACTATCTTTTTTTTATGTTTTTAACATATATTTGGGAGTCCAAGAATAAACCCACTAATGTGAAATAACAAAAAAGCATAATAAGGCAGCTTTAAAAGGAACTATAACAGACTTAACGATGGCAACGAGTCACATGAATGAAAACTGCTTGTGCCGGATAAGATAAGCAAAACGTTTTTGCAGCTTCCTGGTTTGCTTCTGTGTTAAAGAACACTTTTGCTTCGGTGTTTCCTCTGCTCGTGTGTTCCTGCTAAAATGCAAAAGCAAGCACCTGTTGTGAGCCGAATAAAATAAAGACGGTACCGTTCTTTAAATTGCATGATTAGCTCGAAAGCTGACGGGTTCATGTGTTGCAACAGATGGGCGACGTGTTTGTTTCAAGACATTATTTGACATCTTTCAGCTGCAGGATAAAACAAAGGTCTGATGCATGGCCCTCTCTGTGTGTCTCATACATCACACACACACACACACACACACACACACACACACACAC
>NW_027263104.1:117980-140480 GCF_902827115.2 Pseudochaenichthys georgianus
GGATTTTCCGATGGTCACAAACTGTTGCCTGTTGGAGAGGTAGGAATGGAACCAGGAGAGGGCTGTACCAGAGAGGCCAAGGTAGACGGATAGGCAGTTGAGTAGGATAGTGTGGGAGACTGTGTCGAATGCGGATGGAGGATGAGGATGCTGATGAGGCCTGAATCGGCGGCTATGAGGAGGTCATTGGTTATTTTAATAAGGGCCGTCTCTGTGCTGTGGTTGGATATGAAGCCTGATTGGAAGGGTTCGTAGAGCTCATGGTCGGACATATGATGGTGGAGCTGGGCAGCAACTGCTCTTTCCATGATCTTGCTAAGAAAAGGAAGGTTGGAGATCGGCCAGAAGTTGCTGGGGTCCTCGGGGTCCAGACCAGGTTTTTTGATGATGGGGTTGACAGCTGCTATCTTGAGGACGGCGGGAACCTTGCCTGATTCCAGGGAGGAGTTGATGATTTTAACAATGGTGGAGCAGAGAATGGGTAGGCACGTTTTGACCAAGGCAGAGGGCATGGGGTCGAGGGAGCAGGTTGTAGCCTTAGCTTTTGAGACAAGTTTGGTAACCTGTGTGGCATCCACTGGTGCAAAGGAGGAGAGACAACATTGAGGATCTATCTATCCATCTATCTATCTATACATCCCTCTATCTATCTATCCATGTAATAAACCCGTTTCTGATTCAACCAATGGATGAAGTCGACCATCGAGTTTGAGGACGACCGATTTTGCGCCTTGATTTTGGCATTTTTAATTGTCACCATTTCGTTTCTGGAGCAAGAAGTGACCAATCATGCATCTGTAGTTCACTTTTACAGTGATAATAGTTTCTAAATACATCTATTTGACGGCAGAAAACATGCATATAACAAAATGTACTGACCGAAACACATTTAAACGTAAAAAAATAAAAAAGGTACTCCACTCTGTATATTTTAGTACATCTGATTGCTAAAATGAGGCGCCATGTGTACAATTATTATAAAAACTATTACAAAAATTGCATTTGTTAATACTGGAATCACGTTATCTTACATTTTGTTAAAAAGCAAATATTTTAATTGCATGACAGCATTTTTGAGTGATCATCCCTTTTAGTGAAAATTAACAAAATCTTACAAATTGTAAATACGAGGCTTTAAAAAAATTATTTCTCACTATTTTACTCTTTTAATGAGCTAGACAGGCTCTAAAGTCACTTATGAGAGGATATTTATGTTTGAAACTACAATTATATTGTTAATTTGAATGTTATTCTATCGATATCTGCTATATAATGCTATATCGCCTTACCCAGGGACACAATAACCACATTTATGGGTTGAAATGAACTGTAATTTCCCTTGTATTGTGTTTTGAATGTCCTCTGTGTTTCCCTGCAGCACATCCCTGCAGGAGGTGACGGTGTGAAGGTGAAGTTCTTCGGTCAGTCCATCCATGGAGTCATGGATCTGAACGGAGACGGGATCACTGACGTTACCATAGGAGGTCTGGGAGGGGCTTCTCTGTTCTGGTGAGTAAAAACACCCACTCCCTAAACTACACATTCCTCCTGGAGCTAAACCAGACGTTATTATCAGAGACGGCAAAAAGTACACGCATCCTTTACTCAAGTAGAAGTACAGATACTCGTGTTTAAAAATGTTTAAAAAATGAGAGAAGTAGAAAGTACAGGTATTTGAGTTCAACATGTAAGAAGTAGAAAGTACAGGTATTTGTGTTCAACATGTAAGAAGTAGAAAGTACAGGTATTTGAGTTCAACATGTGAGAAGTAGAAAGTACAGGTATTTGTGTTCAACATGTAAGAAGTAGAAAGTACAGGTATTTGTGTTCAACATGTGAGAAGTAGAAAGTACAGGTATTTGTGTTCAACATGTAAGAAGTAGAAAGTACAGGTATTTGAGTTCAACATGAGAGAAGTAGAAAGTACAGGTATTTGTGTTCAACATGTGAGAAGTAGAAAGTACAGGTATTTGTGTTCAACATGTAAGAAGTAGAAAGTACAGGTATTTGAGTTCAACATGTAAGAAGTAGAAAGTACAGGTATTAGAGTTCAACGTGTAAGAAGTAGAAAGTACAGGTATTTGAGTTCAACATGTGAGAAGTAGAAAGTACAGGTATTTGTGTTCAACATGTGAGAAGTAGAAAGTACAGGTATTTGGGTTCAACATGTGAGAAGTAGAAAGTACAGGTATTTGTGTTCAACATGTAAGAAGTAGAAAGTACAGGTATTTGAGTTCAACATGTAAGAAGTAGAAAGTACAGGTATTTGAGTTCAACATGTGAGAAGTAGAAAGTACAGGTATTTGGGTTCAACATGTGAGAAGTAGAAAGTACAGGTATTTGTGTTCAACATGTAAGAAGTAGAAAGTACAGGTATTTGAGTTCAACATGTGAGAAGTAGAAAGTACAGGTATTTGGGTTCAACATGTAAGAAGTAGAAAGTACAGGTATTTGAGTTCAACATGTAAGAAGTAGAAAGTACAGGTATTTGTGTTCAACATGTAAGAAGTAGAAAGTACAGGTATTTGAGTTCAACATGTAAGAAGTAGAAAGTACAGGTATTTGAGTTCAACATGTAAGAAGTAGAAAGTACAGGTATTTGAGTTCAACATGTAAGAAGTAGAAAGTACAGGTATTTGAGTTCAACATGTAAGAAGTAAAAAGTACAGGTATTTGAGTTCAACATGTGAGAAGTAGAAAGTACAGGTATTTGAGTTCAACATGTAAGAAGTAAAAAGTACAGGTATTTGAGTTCAACATGTGAGAAGTAGAAAGTACAGGTATTTGAGTTCAACATGTAAGAAGTAGAAAGTACAGGTATTTGAGTTCAACATGTGAGAAGTAGAAAGTACAGGTATTTGTGTTCAACATGTGAGAAGTAGAAAGTACAGGTATTTGAGTTCAACATGTAAGAAGTAGAAAGTACAGGTATTTGAGTTCAACATGTGAGAAGTAGAAAGTACAGGTATTTGAGTTCAACATGTAAGAAGTAGAAAGTACAGGTATTTGAGTTCAACATGTGAGAAGTAGAAAGTACAGGTATTTGAGTTCAACATGTAAAAAGTAGAAAGTACAGGTATTTGAGTTCAACATGTAAGAAGTAGAAAGTACAGGTATTTGAGTTCAACATGTAAGCAGTAGAAAGTACAGGTATTTGAGTTCAACATGTGAGAAGTAGAAAGTACAGGTATTTGAGTTCAACATGTGAGAAGTAGAAAGTACAGGTATTTGAGTTCAACATGTGAGAAGTAGAAAGTACAGGTATTTGAGTTCAACATGTAAAAAGTAGAAAGTACAGGTATTTGAGTTCAACATGTAAGAAGTAGAAAGTACAGGTATTTGGGTTCAACATGTGAGAAGTAGAAAGTACAGGTATTTGAGTTCAACATGTAAGCAGTAGAAAGTACAGGTATTTGGGTTCAACATGTGAGAAGTAGAAAGTACAGGTATTTGAGTTCAACATGTAAGCAGTAGAAAGTACAGGTATTTGGGTTCAACATGTGAGAAGTAGAAAGTACAGGTATTTGGGTTCAACATGTGAGAAGTAGAAAGTACAGGTATTTGAGTTCAACATGTAAGAAGTAGAAAGTACAGGTATTTGGGTTCAACATGTGAGAAGTAGAAAGTACAGGTATTTGGGTTCAAAATATAAGAAGTCAAAGTAAAAAGTCGTCAGAAAAATAGGTAGTGGAGTAAAGTACTGATACCAGAAAGATGTACTTAAGTACAGTAACAAAGTATTTGTACTCCACTACTCCCCACCTGTTTGTAATACAGAATATGTCGGCGCTGCATTGTTTTACGCGGGTTTAGACAGCTGTGTGCGTCCCGCTGGAGACCAACAACTTCCTAATGACCTCCAGCCCTCACAGTCCTCCCACTCCAGGATTGAACTTCCCAGGAAGACGCTCGTCTCCCACAGTGTCGGAGCTGAGCTGTGTGAAAACTCCCGTCTCCCAAGAGGCTCAGAGTTTAGAAAGGATCTGGCAGCAGGCGGAGGCTTTCCCCGAGCTGCTGGCTGTGTTTTAGAAAAGCTTTAACGGTTGGATGGAGAAGCCAAGTTTTACAATCAAGCTGCATCCGTTTCTTGTTCCTTCATTCGAGGACGTAGAGAATCAGAATACCTTTCTTCGTCCCAGAGGGGACATTTACATTGTTGCAGCAGAAAAGAGCTTAATGTTACCTAAGAAGCATGCATACAAAAGTATTGTGTGCGTCACTCTTTAGTGTCCCCTGGTCTCCCAGCTGTGTGCGTCACTCTTTAGTGTCCCCTGGTCTCCCAGCTGTGTGCGTCACTCTTTAGTGTCCCCTGGTCTCCCAGCTGTGTGCGTCACTCTTTAGTGTCCCCTGGTCTCCCAGCTGTGTGCGTCACTCTTTAGTGTCCCCTGGTCTCCCAGCTGTGTGCGTCACTCTTTAGTGTCCCCTGGTCTCCCAGCTGTGTGCGTCACTCTTTAGTGTCCCCTGGTCGCCCAGCTGTGTGCGTCACTTTTTAGTGTCCCCTGGTCTCCCAGCTGTGTGCGTCACTCTTTAGTGTCCCCTTGTCTCCCAGCTGTGTGCGTCACTCTTTAGTGTCCCCTGGTCTCCCAGCTGTGTGCGTCACTCTTTAGTGTCCCCTGGTCTCCCAGCTGTGTGCGTCACTCTTTAGTGTCCCCTTGTCTCCCAGCTGTGTGCGTCACTCTTTAGTGTCCCCTGGTCGCCCAGCTGTGTGCGTCACTTTTTAGTGTCCCCTGGTCTCCCAGCTGTGTGCGTCACTTTTTAGTGTCCCCTGGTCTCCCAGCTGTTTGCGTCACTCTTTAGTGTCCCCTGGTCTCCCAGCTGTGTGCGTCACTCTTTAGTGTCCCCCGGTCTCCCAGCTGTGTGCGTCACTCTTTAGTGTCCCCTGGTCTCCCAGCTGTTTGCGTCACTCTTTAGTGTCCCCTGGTCTCCCAGCTGTGGGCGTCACTCTTTAGTGTCCCCTGGTCTCCCAGCTGTGGGCGTCACTCTTTAGTGTCCCCTGGTCTCCCAGCTGTGGGCGTCACTCTTTAGTGTCCCCTGGTCTCCCAGCTGTGTGCGTCACTCTTTAGTGTCCCCTGTTCTCCCAGTTGTGTGCGTCACTCTTTAGTGTCCCCGGTCTCCCAGCTGTGTGCGTCACTCTTTAGTGTCCCCTTGTCTCCCAGCTGTGTGCGTCACTCTTTAGTGTCCCCTGTTCTCCCAGTTGTGTGCGTCACTCTTTAGTTTCCCCTGGTCTCCCAGCTGTGTGCGTCACTCTTTAGTGTCCCCGGTCTCCCAGCTGTGTGCGTCACTCTTTAGTGTCCCCTTGTCTCCCAGCTGTGTGCGTCACTCTTTAGTGTCCCCGGTCTCCCAGCTGTGTGCGTCACTCTTTAGTGTCCCCTTGTCTCCCAGCTGTGTGCGTCACTCTTTAGTGTCCCCTGGTCTCCAGCTGTGTGCGTCACTCTTTAGTGTCCCCTGGTCTCCCAGCTGTGTGCGTCACTCTTTAGTGTCCCCTGGTCTCCCAGCTGTGTGCGTCACTCTTTAGTGTCCCCTGGTCTCCCAGCTGTGTGCTGAGAATGAGTGAACATATTAAGGTTTTGATATATTGTAAAAATACGTTTTCTTGCAGATAAAAGTGATTATAATTGCACAGTAGAATTGCCATAACAGGTGTCCTATATATCGCACGTCACAGGTTTATTGCACAGACTGTTTTCTGGACTTTTGCACGCCTGTTTTCTCTCTCCAGGTCCAGAGACGTTGCAGAGCTCCGAGGCAACATGACCTTCGACCCCGTTAAGATCAATCTGCAGCAGGCTCAGCATCAGTGTGAGCACGGGGGACGTAAATCTGTGTGTGTGAAGACGGAGGTGTGTTTCGTCTACAGCATCAAATCTGACCAGCAGGCCGAACACCCAGCTGCAGGTGAGCCCTTCATCTAGAAGCTGCTACGGATGTTTTAGTGGATTTTACATATTTGCTATTAATTGGGGTGCCAGTCAGAGTCAAGTCTGACGAAAAACAATCAAAAATAGTTAACAAAAATAGTTCAGGCAAACCATACACACGAGTTAAAGTGAAATATCACATCGATCACAAATACATCACACATCAATTTCAATTTTCATCCTGTGTATTCATTAAGGCAGTGGTTTTAAAACTGTGGGGTGGGGACCCCTGGTGGGTCGCGGAGGTACTGCAGAGGGGTCGCGGGAATTTTTTTTACTTTGATTATTTTCTCCTTTTAGCTTTGCGAAGCACCTTGAGATGACGTTGTTTTTAAAGTGCACCTATATAAATCAAATGTATTTTTATTATTATTCAATTGTAAACGAACACTGCTCGAAAATCTCTCATTGGTCAGAGAGCTGTGGGCATAATGCTGCCTTTTGCAACATCCTACTTGTGTGAGATCGGCTTTTTCTGCTGCCATCAAAACGAAACAGATCAAAGCTGAACATTGAGAATGAACTGAGAGGGGCAGTCTCAAAACAACAGCCCCGCTTTGAGAAGATCTGCGAGGGAAAGCGAGCACACACTGATAGGCTAGTGTGGAATGGTAAAGTGATGTGATCGTTTGCAACCTGCAGTAGAAATAGTACCGTACGTTTCGGACTATAAGCCGCGACTTTTTCCCCCATTTTTTTTGTACAGCTAACGGCCACTAGGGAACCTCCTAAATCTATGGATTTTACAGGTAAAATTAACCCCCTTTAACACTACGGGCTCTAGGACCGGTCCGCGCCCGCCACCTTTAAGCGGCGGGCTCCAGCAGGAAAAGCTGGATGCCGGAAAAGAGTGAGACAGGTAGCGCGCCAAAGTAAAAGTGGAACCGCGAGACAGAACGAGAGCAAGACAGACGGACAGTTTAGCTGCTGCGGCTTATATGCAGGTGCGCTTTATAGTCCGAAAAGTACGGTAGTTAATTCATATAATTTAAATAAAAAAATCTACTACTCAGGGCAGAAGGCCAACCAGTTTTAATTAGGCCAAATTAATTCACAGTATCTATTACAAGCGCTTTTGTTCATGTGTAATCCATAATAAAATATACAATTATAGTTGGATATTGTATCTTCTTATTATCAGCAGAGAAAATGTAATGTTTTCACAACAATATACAATTAATGCTACCAATATAGATGGGAACCGGGTTGGGGGGGGTCCCGAAAATATTTCCAATACCCAAGGGGGCCCGACTGAAAAAGTTTGGGAACCACTGCATTAAGGGAAAAAATACATTTCTCTGCCTCCTAGCTGTGTTTCATAAATAAACGTTCCTTTTTTTTGTCTTCACCCTGCAGGTATCCGCTACACTCTGACTCTGGATGCTCTGCGTGCGAAAGCGAGGGCGTCGTTCATCGGCTCGGACGAAAAGAACGACCGCAGAGTCGCCAGGACGTTCAATATCAGCCACAGGGAGAGAAAATGTGCTCAAGAAACCTTCATGATGTCGGCAAGTGCTCTGATCTTTTAAGATTTATACCCAGGTGGTTATTTTTAGCACCGCATCCACGAGACACAGCAATTAAATCAACTTAATGACGACAAGTTCTGTGACGGGCCTCCGTGGAAGTTCATTCGCAGGCTGGTTGGAGATGGAGAAGGTGTTTCTGAGCGAGACAGGAGACAGGACAGAGCAGGAAGCAGACCGGATCAAAGCCGGCCGCGAAACAGCTCTGAGTGATAGATGACGGTGGCTAACGGGCGCAAAAGAGTTACAGTAGCCCAAACGCAGCTGCAGTTTAAAAAAACGATGCAAATATGAAAACACAAATTTGCCAAAATGCATTCAAGTGAAGAAACATCTCCACCATCTCGAGGAAACATGCGCAGCGCTTACTAAAAGCTGCACATTCAAAACGCTGCAAGAAGCTCAAAACACAACAGGAAACTGTGTGCGTCACTCTTTAGTGTCCCCTAGTCTCCAGCTGTGTGCGTCACTCTTTAGTGTCCTCCCGGATGTGTGCGTCACTCTTTAGTGTCCCCTGGTCTCCCAGCTGTGTGCGTCACTCTTTAGTGTCCCCTGGTCTCCAGCTGTGTGCGTCACTCTTTAGTGTCCCCTGGTCTCCCAGCTGTGTGCGTCACTGTTTAGTGTCCCCTGGTCTCCAGCTGTGTGCGTCACTTTTTAGTGTCCCCTGGTCTCCAGCTGTGTGCGTCACTTTTTAGTGTCCCCTGGTCTCCCAGCTGTGTGCGTCACTCCTTAGTGTCCCCTGGTCTCCCTGCTGTGTGCGTCACTTTTTAGTGTCCCCTGGTCTCCAAGCTGTGTGCGTCACTCTTTAGTGTCCCCTGGTCTCCAGCTGTGTGCGTCACTGTTTAGTGTCCCCTGGTCTCCAGCTGTGTGCGTCACTTTTTAGTGTCCCCTGGTCTCCCAGCTGTGTGCGTCACTCCTTAGTGTCCCCTGGTCTCCCTGCTGTGTGCGTCACTTTTTAGTGTCCCCTGGTCTCCAAGCTGTGTGCGTCACTCTTTAGTGTCCCCTGGTCTCCCAGCTGTGTGCGTCACTTTTTAGTGTCCCCTGGTCTCCCTGCTGTGTGCGTCACTTTTTAGTGTCCCCTGGTCTCCCAGCTGTGTGCGTCACTGTTTAGTGTCCCCTGGTCTCCCTGCTGTGTGCGTCACTTTTTAGTGTCCCCTGGTCTCCAAGCTGTGTGCGTCACTCTTTAGTGTCCCCTGGTCTCCCAGCTGTGTGCGTCACTGTTTAGTGTCCCCTGGTCTCCCAGCTGTGTGCGTCACTGTTTAGTGTCCCCTGGTCTCCAGCTGTGTGCGTCACTCCTTAGTGTCCCCTGGTCTCCCAGCTGTGTGCGTCACTCTTTAGTGTCCCCTGGTCTCCGATGTGTTTTGAGCGTCTTGCAGCGTTTGGTTTATGCAGCTTTTAGTAAACGTCTCCTCAAGTCGGTGGAGATGTATTTTCATCAGGTGTTAGGAACATTTTATATTTGCTTCTTTTTAGGCCGTACGCATGTTGCACCTGTCGGCCACCGCAGAACGAGGAGACCAAAGAAAAGAGAGGGACTTAACGAGCCCATGACAGACCCTTCCTCGCACTGCAGCACCTCCTCGAGGATGAGCTCTCCAGCATCGTGACGGAACACACAGTTTCTCATCCAAGCCGCAATGGATTCCTCTGATTAGCTTCCCGAGGCGCGAGGAGGAGGAACTAATCAGTGGAGACAGCTGTTGTTGCCGTGTCATGGCTCCGTGATGAATACCTGCTCTGTTCTCCTCGTGCACAAACTCTCAATAACTTCCAGTACGGAGGAGTCTACAATTTGTCCCGGGCACAAAAAGCATCTCGGCATGTCTGCCCGAGGTGGACCAGACCCAAATGTGAACAGATCTGAACAACTGCAGATGAATCACCGACGAACCCAAGTCCAAAAGACGGGTTTAAAGCTCATGTAGTGATGGGATCAGCTTTTGGCTCGACTCGTATCGGTGCTACGTGCCAAGTGAAGCAGCTCCTTAAGATGTGTCTTCATGTGTCAGACCCTGAACCCCCCGCTCTGCAGCTCGGTCCAGTTGTTCTGGTTGATTGAATCCATACCAGCAGCTTCAGGGAACGCGATGTCCGTCTAGCTCTTTATTCCAAACTGAAATATCTCAGCAGCCACTTGAATAGATGGTGTAACAGGACGGGGCAGATAAAGAGGAACGTGGGAGTGCAGCAATCACGACCGAGGCAGTGTTCAACTCCAAAAATACCTTCCATTAGACAAAGGCTAACGTAGCTAACGGGCCGCTAACCGACTTACCAGCTTACAAAAAACGTTTCCTTACACTGGCAGCCTCGGAGCTGGAGCCTGAAAAGTACCGGTTTTTCCTGTTCACACCGCAGAGGCGCCGCCTTTTAGCTCCGGAATCCGGTTCACTTCCAGCTCCAAAAATGTTTCGGTCTAGAGGCAAGAGCTTCGGAGCTAAGAGGCGGCGTCGCTTACGTCTCTCTTACGTCGAGGCGGGGGCAGAGTCGTCGTTGAAGTAGATGCTGAAGACCACAAAGAAGTCTTGCATTTCGCGTGTGATGTTTGTAAAGTTCCAAGTAAAGTCGTCCCTTGTAAAGTCGTCCGATGCCTTCCATGTCGTTTCGTAAGAGGATAGCCAAAGCGAACAGCTCTTCAATACCATTGTTGTTGTTGTCGATGTGAGGGATTTCGGCGCGGTTTGGATTTTATGAAGCGGGCACGTAGACGTGTGAACCGAGCGGGAGCAGAAAGGGAAACCGGAGCTGAACCAGAAAAGCTCCCGCTCGGAGCTAGAAGGGAGCTGGTGTGAAAGCAGCATGTGTGCTTAGTCTGCCTTGAGGGAGTGATTAGCACCAGGTGAGAGGTCTCCACCCCGGCTCCCAACACTGCTCATTGGAAGAGGGTGGCGCCCCCTGTTGGGAATGTCGGAGCCTCCCACTGCTCTGCCTCTCAGCCCCTTACAATGGCTATGAACGAGCGTGCAGACATGCATGGTCCCAAGAGGATGAGCCGTACAGACTTAAGGATTACAACTCAGACATTCACATATTGTTCGGACTTATTTGCGCGTACTTACATGAGGCACAACATTACGCTGCATGGGAAGTTGTTCTCGCAATTTTGTTGTAAGATGGAGGACGTATACGGACGCTACAAAGAATATTGTGTCCCAGAGCTCACCAGTACGTTTCCTAAAACCACTAAAACACTGCTTTACCGGACTTATTATCACGTAAATGCTAATGAATATATCCAGGTCTTATTACGTAATACCCAACCCAGTCTCACGGCATTTCGTGTTGTAGTCACGAAATGTATTTAATCTATTGATTCGTGTCCCACAGAACGATTTTGAAAGCAATGTATTTCTATTGGTTGTGTGTTTCGTGACTGCAACACGTCTTGTTGTCCGGTCGGGTCGTGGAAGACCGGAAGCTGCGGGGTTCATAAAACATGTTCTTACTCAATATCAAGCCACGATCAATGTTTTTATTTTGAAATTGTATAATGTCTGACTTTTCTTGTCGTCCGTGAGGAGAAGAAAAGGCTCAGAGCCTCAGGATACTGAAATCTGTATTTTTAAAATCTTTTTTTCCGTCTAATTTGTTATTATTTACATTGCTTTTAAAATCGTTCTGTGTGACACGAATCAATAGATTACATTTCGTGACTATAACACCGAATGCCGTGAGACTGGGTTTTAACACCACGTGAATTCCGTGGAAGCAAAACATACTGCAATATGCAAATTACTATAACACGGTATTTACTTCCATCTGTCTTCCCAACGTGACGCCGGCTCAGCAAAGCAACTCTACGGACTCTTTAGTCAAAGTCAACTTTATTGTCAATCTTTCAGTTTGTGTGTACAGACGGAGAGATCGAAATACCGTTTCCCACAATCCCAATACAAAAATATATATATTAAAAATGTGTGTGTACCTATTGAGACGAAGGGAACTTCAGGCCGGGTAGTAGGGCACTTTATTAGCGTGATTGCACAGTATATGTTGTCTGTGGCTGATGACGGTGTGCACCTGGTGTCCTGTGCTGTCCCCTCCCCCTCACCTGTGCTGATTGGAGTGGGGGTATTTAGGCTCTGTTGCCCTGTCTGTTGAGATGTGTGTGTGTGTGTGTGTGTGTGTGTGTGTGTGTGTGTGTGTGTGTGTGTGTGTGTGTGTGTGTGTGTGTGTGTGTGTGTGTGTGTGTGTGTGTGTGTGTGTGTGTGTGTGTGTGTGTGTGTGTGTGTGTGTGTGTGTGTGTGTGTGTGTGTGTGTGTGTGTGTGTGTGTGTGTGTGAGATCCTTGTGGCTGCAGGATGTGGACAAGGAGAACCGCAGGATTGAGGCGGTGAACTTTGTGCCCGTGTTTTTAATAAATGCCCACGTCGGGTTATATCTTTGGCCGTTCTGCCTCCTTGCTTGCTCTGGGCCGCTCAACGGTCAGCTTCACACCGATATACACAATCAACACATGTATACATATGCACACATTAAGACGTACATAAAAGCACAACAATAACAAAATAACAGTCACTTCAATATCTTTGTGAAATGTGCATTAGTGTCCATAGCAGCGTAAACATAGTGCCTGCTGGATGTGAGAGTCTGAGTGGGTGCTGAAGTCCAGTGGGGGGGTATTGATGCATGTTCTGCTGGCTTGGGTGCAGCCAACAGGAAATGCATGGCGATGATGCTTTCATGTGAACACCCACATCCAGCACTGTAGTCTGAGGAGGGTTCGAGTGGAAAGCCCCTGTGTGGGAGGACCATGTGTGAGGAGGACCATTAATCATTCCTTACTGACTCTCCTCTTCCTCCTCGTCCTCCTCCTCCTACAGGCCCGTCTGGACTTCAGAGATCCTCTCATGGTGTCCCTGGAGTTTGGCCTCTCAGATGAAGACCAAGGCCCCGTCCTGGATGAAAACCTCCCGCGATCCATCAACAAGACGGTAAGACACTTGTTACCCTCACCAGGAAGAGTCTGCTCTCAGCACTTTGGGGATGGAAGCCAAGTGAGCAGAAGATTTAGAGCCGCGGACAGGACGCCTCCTCGTCTTACACTTCCTCCATCTGTCTCCATAATCCAACAATGGCTCCCAACTGTTGCACTTCGTTAACACGAGGACAGCTGACTGTCAGGACTGCTCGACTGTTGTGCACTTCAATAGTTCAATATCTATAGTTCAATATCTATAGTTCAATATCTATAGTTCAATATCTATAGTTTAATATCTATAGTTCAATATCTATAGTTCAATATCTATAGTTCAATATCTATAGTTTAATATCTATAGTTCAATATCTATAGTTCAATATCTATAGTTCAATATCTATAGTTTAATATCTATAGTTCAATATCTATAGTTCAATATCTATAGTTCAATATCTATAGTTTAATATCTATAGTTCAATATCTATAGTTTAATATCTATAGTTCAATATCTATAGTTCAATATCTATAGTTTAATATCTATAGTTCAATATCTATAGTTCAATATCTATAGTTTAATATCTATAGTTCAATATCTATAGTTCAATATCTATAGTTCAATATCTATAGTTTAATATCTATAGTTCAATATCTATAGTTCAATATCTATAGTTTAATATCTATAGTTTAATATCTATAGTTCAATATCTATAGTTCAATATCTATAGTTCAATATCTATAGTTCAATATCTATAGTTTAATATCTATAGTTCAATATCTATAGTTCAATATCTATAGTTCAATATCTATAGTTCAATATCTATAGTTTAATATCTATAGTTCAATATCTATAGTTCAATATCTATAGTTCAATATCTATAGTTCAATATCTATAGTTTAATATCTATAGTTCAATATCTATAGTTCAATATCTATAGTTTAATCTGCTCAATAGCGGGTTTAGTTGGGGAACAATAAGAACTTCATTCGGTTCAGTTCACGGGCACACAAACAAAAGCAACTCCAACAATTAGAATTAGATTAGTCCGTATCAAATATCAGTGGCGAACCGTGTCTATCACAACTGGACCTTCTGTCGACACACACAATATAATGGCGTTATAATGTCCGTCTTTTCACTGAATTGTCGTCTTGAAAAGGTACTCGCAACAACTTCCTCTCCACCTGTTGCTCTAAAAACAATAAAACGGCATGAATTGCTTCGTCGCATTCATCTAGCTCCTCTGCCTCGAGCCAGTGAACTAGCGGGCTTCTAGAACACCCTGGAACCGAGGGGAACTCTGGAAGAACACGCCCACTGGCTACAAATCAACATCTGATTGGTTGATCAAACTGTCAGTCCAAACGGGCGCACTCATTCAGTGCAACGGCCAGGGCCTTCGATCAAGGATGTGGAAAACCTGGTTGAAGGATATTCTACCCGGAGACCCAGAACGAGATCTGATTGGCTGCTTTCTTTTCTAACACAAAACCACTGAAATGCGTGACACAGTAATATTACAGATCAACAACACGGATACCATTCTCATTTATTCATTTATTACATTTTATTAATATAATTAAATTGTTTGTTTTATCTGAGTGTTCCAGGGTATTCTCTGAACACCTTGAAGGCCTCTGTCAAATATACAAAAAAATACATTTCTCCGCCGTCTCACTTCCACATGTGTTTCATAAATAAATATCTTACGCTTCCTCCATCTGTCTCCGTAATCCGACTGTGGCTCGCTGCTGTTACGCTTCATCAACATGAGAACAGCTGACTGCCGTCCTTCGCTCAGCTTTCTCAATTCCCACACTCCTACATGCATATCTGTCCTGACACGAGGCTCTCCAGATAACGTGTCCAATGAGTGACGAGTACCCGGATAGAGAGGGGGAATCTGACGTGGGAATTCGGCTGCAGTGAGTAAGGGGGTTTCCTCGTATCTTTGGAGGATACCAGCGAATGCAACCCGTTAACTTGCATTCTTTTACGCTTTGTAATCATGTATTTAAGGATTTCTTTACACTACACAACCGAACATTCCCCAACATTAGACATATTACATAATAATGCTAAAAATAAAAACAGTTCAAAGTACAGACCAAGAATAAAATAATTACATTTCCAAATTAACATTTTCAACAAAACGTGTTCACTTTTTAAATATGTTCGTTTGGCTTTGTCAATAAACACGTGTAATGGGTTGGAGCGCTAGCCAATAGGAGCGCGAGTGTTACAGTGATGTCACTGTGTTACGGAACTTTGGGATTTTAGCCTCTGCAGACCATTTACATGCACAGAAAACACTTAAAAACACACTGCAGGAAGGGGAACAGCAAACAAAAAGCAGAACAGGGCCTCTTAACTTTTTCAAATGGCCAACAGGTGTAGGCGCTAACTCCCAACACCATGGAGACGCCAGAAGGGATCGAGATCCTTTTCCCGTGCTTCTCTTAATTCAACACTCCGATGCATCTGTCGAGATCCCCTCTCTCTCTGTGGACTTTTATCGTTGCCTTTATGCATAATTTATTCATTTCGGATACAAAGCCGTAAAGAAAACGTTGATATTGACGGCAGCGACCGTTGCTATTAATGCTTGTGTGTGGGGGGGGGTGTGTGTGTCTCTGTCTGTGTGTGTGTGTGTGTGTGTGTGTGTGTGTGTGTGTGTGTGTGTGTGTGTGTGTGTGTGTGTGTGTGTGTGTGTGTGTGTGTGTGTGTGGGGGTGGGGGTGGGGGGGGGGTGTGTGTGTGTGTCTGTCTGTGTGTGTGGGGGGGGGGGGGTGTGTGTGTGTGTGTGTGTGTGTGTGTGTGAGACATGCAGAAGCAACAGCTCGACACATCCTCGGTGTCAGATAGCAGCGATGCTCTTACACAAGCTCCTGTTATTGTTATTGAAGGGAAGAGAAGACACACACACACACACACACACACACGGAAACAGGAAGTCATCAGAGGAAGTCCTTGTCGTGACATTGTGCTGCAGATGACATTTTCTTGGGAGAACAGACACTGTGGATCTTTGCAGGGTTAGCGCTCTGAGAGGAAGGGAGGGTCCCCTGAGGGCCCCTTTCAGTCTGAGGCACACACACACACACACACACACACACACACACACACACACACACACACACACACACACACACACAGCTGACTTCCCCCTCGTTCATCTGCTCACTTCTGCAGAGGAGCTCCTGACGGTTCATAATAATAAAGGGTGTTTTTATAGAAACTTTTAAACAAGAACTGCATTTCAACAAGGGGAATTAAACATGAAATATGCATAAAAACCGGGATAGAATGTCCTTATCGATGGGAATGAAACCACAGTAGGAAATATAGTACACATAATATAGTACACATAATATAGTACACAGCGACTGCTTAGGAGCTTAGGAACCCTTAGGAAATGGGAATATAGGCTAAATGATGATATAAACATCCCGCATTACATTGGAATACACCAAACTATTCCCTTAGCAATGATCACAAGGCATCTCAAATGGAGGTGGACTCAAAGGATGCATTTCTTTACTTACTTTAAATGCAAAAATGTCCCGAGTGATGCATTTAAATGTCTCTCTCGTGTAGATTCCCCTGGTGGACTGTGGAAGTGATGAGAAGTGCATCGCTGATCTCTCTCTCAGAGCAGTGCCGAGTGTCAATAAGTAAGTGGAATTCATCTGTCTTAAAACAATACTAGTATGAAGTGGCAAATACTTAACGATATGTACTTCATTACCAGAGGTGGGAAGTAGTGGAGTACAAATACTTTGTTACTGCACTTAAGTACATTTTTCTGGTATCAGTACTTTACTCCACTACTTATTTTTCTGACAACTTTTTACTTTGACTTCTTACATGTTGAACTCAAATACCTGTACTTTCTACTTCTCACATGTTGAACTCAAATACCTGTACTTTCTACTTCTTACATGTTGAACTCAAATACCTGTACTTTCTACTTCTCACATGTTGAACTCAAATACCTGTACTTTCTACTTCTCACATGTTGAACTCAAATACCTGTACTTTCTACTTCTTACATGTTGAACACAAATACCTGTACTTTCTACTTCTCACATGTTGAACTCAAATACCTGTACTTTCTACTTCTCACATGTTGAACTCAAATACCTGTACTTTCTACTTCTTACATGTTGAACACAAATACCTGTACTTTCTACTTCTCACATGTTGAACTCAAATACCTGTACTTTCTACTTCTTACATGTTGAACTCAAATACCTGTACTTTCTACTTCTCTCATGTTGAACTCAAATACCTGTACTTTCTACTTCTCACATGTTGAACTCAAATACCTGTACTTTCTACTTCTCTCATGTTGAACTCAAATACCTGTACTTTCTACTTCTCACATGTTGAACTCAAATACCTGTACTTTCTACTTCTTACATGTTGAACACAAATACCTGTACTTTCTACTTCTCTCATGTTGAACTCAAATACCTGTACTTTCTACTTCTCTCATGTTGAACTCAAATACCTGTACTTTCTACTTCTTACATGTTGAACACAAATACCTGTACTTTCTACTTCTCTCATGTTGAACTCAAATACCTGTACTTTCTACTTCTCTCATGTTGAACTCAAATACCTGTACTTTCTACTTCTTACATGTTGAACTGAAATACCTGTACTTTCTACTTCTTACATGTTGAACTCAAATACCTGTACTTTCTACTTCTCTCATTTCCCAAACAGCTGGTTCCTTTAGTCTGAATGTGTGTTTGGTGCGTGGTCATTATTCTTTAGAGTCACTGCGTGTCTATTGGTTGGAACACGATCCGTGTATCCATCACTTCCTGGTCTTCTCTAAAGAAGAGGGACCAATGGAAACGTTGTCATGTTGCCGTTGTTCAGCATGGAAACATTCATTAGCTAACAATGACATTATTGTTCTATTGATATAAAGGGAGGTCAGGTACTCTTTAAAGCAGCTGCTAGTTATGGGTACTTTTTACTGAGGCACACTTCAAAGCCTCTTTACTTTCACTTGAGTAAAGAAGTTTAGTCAGTACTTCTACTTTCACCAGAGTATTTTTAAACACGAGTATCTGTACGTCTACTTGAGTAAAGGATGTGTGTACTTTTGCCATCGCTGATGATTAGCAGCTTCCTGTGCATGACCGCCTCCTGGTGGATCGATGTGGGCATTACACCCACAAATACTCACAGTTGTTATAACCCTGCAGGATGATGATCAGAACCAACAAAGACAAGATCGACGTGAACATCAACGTGAGGAACAGCAAAGACAACGCGTACAACACCAAAGTCATCCTCAGCTTCTCCCCGAACATCAACTACGTTAAAGTGGAGGTGAGACCATGTTCTGTCTGCAGCATAAGAACCCATAAGAACCCGGACCCATTTCCACCTTTGGGAAAACTACGGGGAACATAATTTAGACTAAATAGACCACCTAGAACACATGTCTGACAAGTAACCCCCCCTAGTGTCAAAGATCTGAAAAGTGACATATATGGCTTTAAAGGTGGGTAGGTAAGTTTCAGAAACCGGCTCCAGATACACTTGTTATATTCCATGGAATGCTCTTAACATCCCGATAGCAATGAATATCTGAAGTGCTTTGACAAAAAATCCATAAAAAAATGTCATCTGTAGAAGCCGTGATACTGTAAAAAGTACAACCAATCGGATTGGATGGCCTACCTGCCTGTCAGCCTTCCATCGGGGCACACACTTATCTCGTGCCCTCATTGGTCATGTGCGCGTTCGTGTGTGTTGGAGGAGGGGCTCTGAGAGGAAGTGGCAGATCTTCTCCGGTTGCGTACTTTCAAATTCTAGCGATCTCGAGCCGGTTTCTCAAACTTACCTACCCCACCTTTAATGGTAAAGTAACTCTTATTTATAACTTAAAGGTCCCATGTCATGGCCATTTCTACTGATCATAATTCCATTGTTGAGGTCTATAGAATAGATTTACATTGTCCAACTCACATTGGTTTCTCAAACAGCATCTCTGTATAGCATGTTTATTCACTCTCTGTCCTAAACGGCTTGTTGGAGCTCCTATTTCTGATTGTGCATAATTACTCCGGGTTTACTGTGAACGATTTAGTTTAGTTTAGTCAATTTATTGAACATGTCAGAAACCAAAAAATATATAACAATAATATATATATATATATTCTCTTTTTTTCTTTTTTTTCACTCAGATTAATAATTATAACAAAGTACCAAAAAAAATAATAATAACAACAACAAAAAAATAATAATAATAATAATGAAGTTTGGCATTTGTTCGTACGGGTGGTTTTTTGAAAATGCAGTTTCCTCTCAACATGTGTATGCTTTCTCTCTGTGTGAAAATGTCCCGATGTGAACATTTATCTCATTAGTTTCATATCAATTTGATCAATACATGTTTCCAAAGCAGGTTAAATGTAATAAAGGACATGTAATGTAGGCATTTTTTTAATTCTTAAATGGCTTGAATGTTCCCTTTAGCAACACACAAAACATGTAGCTAGTTCTGTCACATGTGTTAGCCTGGCCCATGGACATCTTGGACATGTTGTTATGGCAACACAAAGTCACATGACCTGGCCCGCCAGAGCGTTCAGGGTGCAGGGACTTCATGAGATACAAACAAGGATACATCTGTATAAGGAACCTTCCGGAACATTTCAATGTCATGTGACACCTTCATAACAAAATGATGACTTCATCATTTATTCATTCCCTAAGAAATCCACACCGTTTCATCCATAAATAAACTAAAGGTATTACAACTAATATTTGATCAAGGACTAGCATATAGACTCTCTTTTTAGATTGATGATTTATAAATTGGCTATCCCGCTTCAGAGGAATTGAGCTGGCATATTTACCCTACGAGACTCACCCTCTCTCAAATATTTACCGAGCATCCTGCAGTTAAAAGAGTATTGACACGTTAATGTTATCTGAGTAGCATACATCCTTATATGTGTGGCACCTATCAACATCATGAAATGGAACAACACAGTAAAGGAATACCAAGGGTTGTCCTCGTGGGTAAACTAACGCCATGTGTTTCATTGTGTTTTCTTCCCAGCCGGAGAAAGCGTGCACGCTGAATCACACGAAGGTGGAGTGTGCGGTTGGATACCCTTTCTTAGGAAGCAATGTGGAGGTCGGTTTCAGTTATTCAGTCTGTACTAAATGAGGTGGTGTCGTCTTTAGTGCTGCTAATAATGGGTTGTGTTCTGATGTCCACAGGAAGACTTCAAAGTGAGATTTGAGGTGAATCCCAAACACATCCAGGACGTGATTCAGATCAACGTGACGGCCACGAGGTATTTTCTATATGTTTCACTTTTTCTTTATTTGACCGATTTACTTTGTTCAAAATACAAACTCATGCTTTTACATTAAGTATGAATAGAAAAACAAAATAAAAAAATGCTTAATTATGTGCCTTAAATCCAAAAGCTTTTTTCTTCTTTAACTTGAAACTTATATCTATTTATTATTATATGTATTGATTATTGTATTTATTGATTATATTATTTATTTATTTATTATGATATGTTTGTATTATCATATTTATTTATTTATTACATTATTTATTTATTATTATATCTATGTATTATTATATGTATTGATTATATTATTTATTGATATTATTTATTTATTAGTATATTTATTTATTATATTATTTATTGATTATACTATTTATGTATTACACTATTTATTTATTATGATATGTTTGTATTATTATATTTATTTATCAGATTATTTATTTATTATTATATCTATTTATTATTATATGTATTGATTATATTATTTATTGATTATATTATTTATTGATTATACTATTTATTTATTATTATATTTATTTATTATTATATTTATTTATTACACTATTTATTTATTATTATATTTATTTATTACACTATTTATTTATTATTATATTTATTTATTATTATATTTATTTATTACACTATTTATGTATTATTATATTTATTTATTATTATATTTATTTATTACACTATTTATGTATTATTATATTTATTTATTATTATATCTATGTATTATTATATTGATTTATTATTGTATTATTGATTACACCCTCTTCTCCCCACAGCGACAGTGAGGAGCTGGAGTCGACGCTGCACGACAACTCGGTGCAGATCTCCATCCCCGTGAAGTACCAAGCTGGAATCACCTTCACTGTGTGAGTGGCTCCTCTTCCTCCTCCTCTTCATCAATTCTGCAACTAACAACTGAAATATTCTCACTATTGATTCACCTGCCAATTATTATCGAGACGAATTAACTGTTCGGTCAATAAAATGTGCGAAAAAAAGTCGAAAACTTCCAATTAAGTGACTCATTTTTCAAGGTGATATCTTTTTTTTAAAGTCAGTAATTTAATATTAATAAATACAGTCAAGGAACAAGAAAACAGAGTTAGCTTATAGTTCATAAAAAGAGTTATGAAATTACAAAAATGTAAATAAATAAATACAATAGATATTTCAAATCATAAATAATTGAATATCTCGTTATTATTATTTGTATTTTTTATTATTATCATTACTGTTATAATTATTATCGTTGTTATTATTTAAAAACACTAAGTGAGACTTCTGGTTTCATGGTACTTTATTAAATGAAATGTATAAATCTAATATATGTATTTTTGTTTACAGGCGTCCTATGGATGAACACGTGGTAGTGAAAGACGGGGAGACGTTTGCGAGTTCGTTCAACGAAACAAAGATGATCGGAGAGGAGGTCATCATCAGCTACACGGTAACACCTCGCATCCATGTGTTCGGTTATTACCAGAGAGCGCAAAAGTACACACATCCTGTACTCAAGTAGAAGTACAGATACTCGTGTTTAAAAATACTTGAAATGTACTTCAGTAAAAAGTACCCATAACTAACAGCTGCTTTAAAGAGTACCTGACCTCCCTTTATATCAATAGAATAGTAGAAAGTACAGGTATTTGTGTTCAACATGTAAGAAGTAGAAAGTACAGGTATTTGTGTTCAACATGTAAGAAGTAGAAAGTACAGGTATTTGTGTTCAACATGTAAGAAGTAGAAAGTACAGGTATTTGGGTTCAACATGTAAGAAGTAGAAAGTACAGGTATTTGAGTTCAACATGTAAGAAGTAGAAAGTACAGGTATTTGAGTTCAACATGTGAGAAGTAGAAAGTACAGGTATTTGAGTTCAACATGTAAGAAGTAGAAAGTACAGGTATTTGGGTTCAACATGTAAGAAGTAGAAAGTACAGGTATTTGTGTTCAACATGTAAGAAGTAGAAAGTACAGGTATTTGGGTTCAACATGTGAGAAGTAGAAAGTACAGGTATTTGGGTTCAACATGTAAGAAGTAGAAAGTACAGGTATTTGTGTTCAACATGTAAGAAGTAGAAAGTACAGGTATTTGTGTTCAACATGTAAGAAGTAGAAAGTACAGGTATTTGTGTTCAACATGTAAGAAGTAGAAAGTACAGGTATTTGTGTTCAACATGTGAGAAGTAGAAAGTACAGGTATTTGGGTTCAACATGTGAGAAGTAGAAAGTACAGGTATTTGGGTTCAACATGTAAGAAGTAGAAAGTACAGGTATTTGAGTTCAACATGTAAGAAGTAGAAAGTACAGGTGTTTGGGTTCAATTTGTAAGAAGTAGAAAGTACAGGTATTTGGGTTCAACATGTGAGAAGTAGAAAGTACAGGTATTTGAGTTCAACATGTAAGAAGTAGAAAGTACAGGTATTTGAGTTCAACATGTAAGAAGTAGAAAGTACAGGTATTTGTGTTCAACATGTAAGAAGTAGAAAGTACAGGTATTTGTGTTCAACATGTAAGAAGTAGAAAGTACAGGTATTTGAGTTCAACATGTAAGAAGTAGAAAGTACAGGTATTTGTGTTCAACATGAGAGAAGTAGAAAGTACAGGTATTTGTGTTCAACATGTGAGAAGTAGAAAGTACAGGTATTTGTGTTCAACATGTAAGAAGTAGAAAGTACAGGTATTTGTGTTCAACATGTGAGAAGTAGAAAGTACAGGTATTTGTGTTCAACATGTGAGAAGTAGAAAGTACAGGTATTTGTGTTCAACATGTGAGAAGTAGAAAGTACAGGTATTTG
>NW_027263104.1:145480-167620 GCF_902827115.2 Pseudochaenichthys georgianus
AGAGACTGGCTACAAGTGTTTTAGGTTCAAGTTAGACAACTAATGTCTGGGTTAGTCTTCATGACTTCATGTGTATGTCATCTTAATGGTTCATCTCAATGCACACACATTTCCTGTGCTTTCCAATTGTATTCCACTGTTAAATAACCCGTTCAATACAAACATGCCACTTGTAAAACTTAAATAACATTTCTGTGAACTGATATTTGTTTAGCGAGCTATTTGGAGGGTGTTCCCTGAAAGATTGTAAAATGTCAATGAAGATGTCAGACTTCGTATATTTGTTAATAATTACATACAACACATGGAATCATGTTCCAAGTGAATCTGCGGCCCCCTGGTGGCCAGTACATCAATCATGTGGCCCCCACCACCATCAAAGTTGCCCATCCCTGATTTAGACTAAACCGATAGGACAAAAAGAAACTAGTGTAAAAGCACGAGACAATAAAACCATACTTGTAGCCACAGACTGAAAACCCTCATACATTTTAAAACACAACAAAATAGACTCGTAGATCATAAGCCTATATAATAAGCTGTGTAGCCAAGACCTTAAATGTCATTATAGAAACCACGTTTTGATCCCATGGCCATAACAAATTAAACTTATACTTATATCTGGCTTAACATCGAGATGCTTCAAAATATAACTTTTTACCATTTTGAACCAGATTAAGACCCTTTCTCATGAGCCGTTTGGGACGATTACATGCTATTTCCCTGGTTTCCTGCACAAGAAACTAAGAAATACATCAAAGTCAATGCTGTTAGTCGCTACGGTAGTTATCGACATATCCTACACCGTGGGGAAAACAATCCTCCTCGACTTTAACAAACAGAAAGTATCCAATATTGGTGTTTTTCCCACTTTAACAGTGACATTATGAAAACAGACTGGCATTTAAAGGGTTAAAACTGTAAAAAAAACAATGTTTATTTCATAGTCATGGTTAGAATTGAAGTTATATTCAAGATTTAACATTTAAAAATATCTTTTTACCAGTTTTTGAGACATGTTATTGTCCTCTGCGAACGTCCGGCACATTTTGCTCGTTTTTTATTGTCTCGTCTCTCTTGTTGAATTGCTCAAAGTGAAGAACAGTGAAGCGGATTGACCAGCGGAGCTTTCTAACTGATTGATAATCAACAACTCAAATGTTAAAATGAGATTTCTTTCACAGGGGGAGTTCACCAGTCTGTACATGCTGGTGAACGCCACGCTGAAGATCACAAACACAGACCTGTTCGAGCTGAGCGACAGCACCCGGAGTGTAAGGCATTTTTTATTGATCTGTTTTCACTGTGAACATCTGTGTGTCGCAAGTTTAAATATATTTGTGTGTGTGTGTGTGTGTGTGTGTGTGTGTGTGTGTGTGTGTGTGTGTGTGTGTGTGTGTGTGTGTGTGTGTGTGTGTGTGTGTGTGTGTGTGTGTGTGTGTGTGTGTGTGTGTGTGTGTGTGTGTGTGTGTGTGTGTGTGTGTGTGTGTGTGTGTGTGTGTGTGTGTGTGTGTGTGTGTGTGTGTGTGTGTGTGTGTGTGACATCAGACGAAGATCCAGGTTTCTAAGGAGTCTTCAGGAGGAATCCCCATCTGGATCATCATCATCAGCATCCTCATAGGACTGCTCATCTTAGCACTCGTCATCTTCGCTCTCTGGAAGGTAAAAAGTATTTCAAAAAGCTCGCTATAAATTGCTAAATTAAACGTGTTTGTGTGTCCGTATGTTTTTTTTTAGAGAACATACAACAACACATGTAACAACAAACAACTAAAGCAAGAAGTGCAAGGATGACTTCCTAAGACAGCTGATTGTGACATCCGTATGTTAAATATGAAGCTATGAGCGGCAGGACACCATTAGCCTAGCTTAGCATTAACACCTACCCTGGCTTTCGGGCTACAACTAACAACTGCTTTCGTTGTCAATTAATCTTTCTTTAAGTACATTTCTTAATTGATCGATGATAGGTATAAAAAAATGATATTCAGTGTTTCCCAAAGTCAACATGAGGCACTCAAATGTCCTGTTTTGTTAGCTGTAAGGGAAACTTCCGCAGAAACGGAGAGTCAGGACTCAGAGCTGGAGCTTTGATGTCAAACACTGATGGTTTATTACGAGTATCGGCCAATTCTGCAGCGCCTCTCTCCTGCTAGACCTTTTAAATGGTTTACAGAGTAATCAACATATTGGGGGAGATAGCCTCAACATCTGGAGACACTGAATCACTTGTTCCACACAGCAGCTTTTCAAAAATCTTGAACATCTTGGAGCTGGGCGTGTCTGACAGCTTGGGGATTTTTTGCGAGCAACACGACCAACAACCAATCAGATGAATCTCCCGCCCCCGACATACAAAGCAAAAAACCCCGGGGATTTTATGCGAGCAATATATATATATATAAACTCCCCAAACAGGCGAAAACCTACCAGTTTCCCCCACTGTCTCTGCCACCTCCCTCCACGCCTGGTTCCACCGGTTTGTATCCCGTTAATAGTTCTGGTCGTAAAGAACCGGGTGATTTGCTGCCGTAACTTCTCGTTTGGAATATGAGGAAATGAACTGCGGTCTGGTTCTCCCTGCTTACACGCAGTTTGATTGGCTGGCGCTTCTACTGTCAGATTTGCATAAACGTGTTTGATTGGCTGGCGCTTCCAGCTCAGCTTCAAAAGTTGAACATTGCTTAACTTTTGAATCCTGGACATCCTGGAAATCTTCGCTTCGCTCCCCCACAATGCAGTTCGGCGAAAAGCGAGTGACGTCATCCCCATTCAAAGTCAATGGGCAGAGAAGCGGTGGAAGCGGTGGAAGATTCGTCTGAAGCTGCTGTGTGGACGTACCGTTAGGCTCGAAGCCAGCGTCCTCACAATCATAAACCATTTGTGACCGAGAGTCGCCCGGTCACAAACTGGGAATATCAACATATTGCTGGAGCAGCACATTCCTTAAGGGAGATGACAGACGTCAGGGTTGGTCATAAATGTCAAAGGGCAAAAAGGTTAGATATCTTAGGATATCTCTCACATAAGCTACTGATTTTAATTTGGACTCTTTGAAATGAGATGTAAATAACATTAACAGTTTAAAATGACAGATGGGTTAATGAAGGAGATGTAATGCATTCATTAGGGAGCTTTGATGTGTTTGAATGCAGATGTATGAAGGCGAGACACGGCAGGCAAAAACATCGTTTTTCAAGTACTGGTCAATTTTGAGATTTTGTGCTATTTTGATTCTCTAACATGTTTTCTTTCAGGCTTTTGGAAGGAAAACGTACAAAATACACATTTAAGTGTTTATTTTACTATAGTTTGTCTATTTGCGTCTGTAGATTTCTCCTAAATTCACCAAAAGTTAGCTTTCTAACGTAACATAAAGTACCGCGACCGCTGTGTGCACCATGGCAACAGAGATATCGTTTCTCCGTCTCTCCTGCACAATCTCATCGGATCCAAATATGGTCATTTCCTTTGTATCAGCAACCAATCGTGAAAGCACAAAGGGGTCTTAAACCAAGAAACGAAATCTCATTGGCTGGTGTCAATTTCTGACAACGTGATTCGTTCAGATGCGTCACGTGGTGTGCTAAAACACTTCCTGGTTAGCTTTCCGCTAGAAATTGAAATCTCAAAATGGCAAAAGAACGGCGAAAAAAACGTTCACAGAGAAGACGACAACAATTGTCACTTGCACGAAGCAACGTTATACAAAAAACAAATGACCCCGAACATGAAATACCTTCACGGAGTGCGTCGAGGCGCAAGCTGTCATCAAAAGAACAGGAGGGTTTAGCTAGCGCCTCACCGCAATCTTTAAAGGTCGTTTTCTCAAAATGAGTTTTTTCTCCTACTCTGAGTCCGAAATGTCCACTTCAGTTGCACTTACATACACCAAACCTTCCAGTTATATTCCTATCAATATTATGAAGGCTTTTACAGAAGGGTTTGTTCATGTATCATTCATAGCTTGAATTATACAACATTGTATACCTAAAAACATGGCGGAAATGGATATTTTAGGGCTGTTGACAGTATTTTCTGATTTATGGAGTGATACAAAGAGATATCCAAAATCCCTTCTGTAAAAGCCTTAGATACTAATATGACTACAAAATGAAACAAGCATTTTGAACCTGGCTTTATCCAAAGTTCAGATTTCGATTCCTGAAATGTGTTAAAATACGCACATATTTAATGAGATAATGGATAATTTGCATATTTAAATATGCTATTTCAGAAAACTTGTAATACAAAAAACAATTGCCTTATTGTAAGTAATTAACTGGAAAAATATCTAGCTGATACCTTTAAGTTACCCTATTCACCTGGGGTGTCTCGCCTTAAGTGTTTCAACAGCAGCTGCTTCTTCAACTGTATCTTCATATTTCACAGTAATCCTGTTGTTGACCTTATCAATAAAGGGAATAAACAAACTTCCAAGATTCTGAGCTATTGCATTCCCGTAGACTTTGCTGGTCGCTTTCTAACTGAGTTTTCTGCTCCTTTTAGCTGGGCTTCTTCAAGAGAAAATCCAGAGACTACTCGAAGGAGGACATGATGGACTGAGGACACCCAGCAGCTCTGTGTCAGCAGACTTTAAAACAGGCAGTCGGACAGACGGAGGAAACGCCCAAAGGACCCACACACACCTCGGAGCTACGACATCATGACGACCTGGAAAAAACAAACAAGCCTGGGTCAAATAATATCTGCAAATACTTCCCGGTGATGCTTCAGGTTCACACACGGAGAGGGCTTCTTTAAATTGTATTTGCGAATACTATTTGTTGTAGATCAGCTTCTTTCTTGCATTCAATATCACATCAAGTTCAAAAAGGAACCACAAAAGAGGAGGAAGAAGCCATAACTCAGCAGGAATCGAATATCGAATATCTGTACATACAGCTGCTTTACCTACGAGCTAGCTGCTCTCCGGCTTCAGAGGGAAAAAAGTACTCAGGTTTTTCTGTGTGGAGATCAAATGTCGCGACCTCACTTTCTTTCTTTGTCATTACAGCATCAACGTCCAAAGGTCCGTTTGCTTTTTAAACATATAACATGTGAACTTAACACGTGTTGGAGCAGTTCAAACTAAGCGAATGTGCTTTATTCGCAATACAAATACGGAAGCACTGAGATGGAAGAAGAAAAAAAATGGTGATCCAACTTTACCCGTTTTCTAGGTCTTTTTTCTGGAGGAACATTTTAAGAATCATATTTTCCTTTTTTATTCCTTCATATTTGGATTGTTTGTCGTTGTAATATTATTTTTAGCCACAAGAGGCACTAACTCTAAACACAAGCCGCTTTCACATCAAGTACTTTGCCGTACTTAGTTCCCAGCACTTAGTACCCCCATGGAACTAAAGAGCAGATCGCGTTCACACCGGAAAAAGTTCCCTGGGGGAGGATTAGGCAAATGAAGCCGCTGACGTCACTTCTTCTTCTTCTGCTTTGGGTTTACTGGCAGGCCGCAAACCACTTCACGGCGGATACTGCCGCCCGAAGTCCCCGGCCGGAAGTCCCCGGAGTTGGGGACTGGCTTCAGTAGAAGCTGCTGGGAGTCGAGTAAATCGCCAGAACGCAGACACCTCCTCATCTCCACCGCCCCAAATGTTTTTTTTTTGTGTTGCCATAAGTTAGTCTCTCTCCGTTGGTGCACGGGGCTAATGCTAATGCTAATAATGCTAATGCCAGCAAATACAATGGCGGCTTCAAAAAACGAAATTGGTACTTTTTTCTCCCCAGGATAGTCCCACCTCTCTAGCAGGCACTAAAAAAGGGGGTAAAAGTTCTCTGAACTAAGTTCTCTTTTTGGTGTGAACGCAAAATTCCAGGCACTATCGGAACTAAACGGGAAAAGTACTCCGGTGTGAAAGCGCCTAAGGTAAATGCAAGGAAAGAAACACATATTTTAAACGTTTTTCCACACCTTAGTTAAAGGTTTTAACTTTTAATTATTTTAATAATTAGTCATAAACAAAGAACAAAAAGGCAAGTGCAAAAAAAAAATCCGGATATTAATTTCCATGTTTTATTTTACATTGTATTTTTGACATAGGAACATTTTTATAATACCATTTTGAAGGATATTTTGTATTCCTTCATATTTCTCATTGATTGTTGTTGTAATATTAATTTTGTCCACAAGAGGCGCTAACCCAACAAGCATTATTTGTTCTTCCATATTAGTTTAAATGTAATATTATTATGTAAACACTCTAAACATAAGGTCAATGTAAAATAATGATCCTGAACAAACCCTATTTTTACATATAAACGTATTATAAATTCGTAAACAACGAAGAAAAACAATTAAGAATACATCTGGATCAATGTCTTTTTCATTCATCATTTTTTTTTTGGATTTCCTCTCAGGGCTTCCGTACTTTTTTTTAAAACACTGTACCTTTACATTATAGCATTTTGTTATTGTTTGGTATTATTGCTAAATGTTAACAATATAACACGGCACATCCTTTGCATAAGTCTGGCTAAAAACACTTTGACACGAGATTCACTTCAAGCAAAGCTGCAGACTGTATGCTTTTATTTTTTATGCTCGTTATCCTATAGAGTGGTGCAGTGACGTGTCCTAAAACCCGGAAGTAAGCTGCGCATGGGTTCCTTCCATGGATGTATCCCTCCGGTTCCCTCGACAAAAACGCAATGCAATTTCTCCATAGGATTTTGGAAAATAGCTCGAAATAAGGTCTGTGGTTGACACGTTTAAGAGACACATGTCTACCCTACTTTTATAATTTTATAATCGTAAATCTAATCGCCGGAAGCAAAATGCTAACGTTATGCTATAAAGCAGGGGTGGGGAACCATTTTCCTCTCAAGGGCCATTTCAATTTTTACAATATCCTCAGAGGGCCGTACCAATTATTGACCTCTGCTTAAAAAAACTAAAATCACAGCCCATTCATTTCATTCTGTGCAAAGAAAAAGCAACCTCTTCATCCAGATATCTCACCATGACTCGCGCATGCATGCACGTGCACAGTGTGGCATGACCACCAAAATAGAAAGATATGGACACAAGATGTGGGCATATGTATTTAGGGGGGGACCTAACCTCCTCTAGGGGGGTCCGGGGGCATGTTGCACTTTGAGGGCAACATTAAGAGATCTATGGATACATCTCTCAACACCCAGATGAAACTGAACTGGAAGCAGATTTACTTTTCTTTATGAATATTTGACAAATCACTCCCCTTTCAAACTGTATTCTTCTTTATTAATAACAACTTTTTTTTACTGTCATATAGTATTTTATACCTGTTTACGCCACTCTTATTTTTTTATAACTATAATGATCATTGCCTTTACCTCACTGGTTGTAGAAAAAGCTTCTTATATTCGTTAGCATAGCTAGCTAACCAGATGCTAATAACAACAAAGTTATTGACTGTATGACAGATGAACAGATCGCCACTGGGCTTTCAACTAAAGACACAGACACGCAGAAACTGCAGCATGAAGGCTCCTTGTAGCTACTGCAATTTCTGAAGTGCTGGAGCTGCGTTCTGGTGCTCTCCGTCAGAACTGCACCCCTGTCAGTCGAGACATATACCACGTGATGACACGTTCGGCTCGTGTTGTGTTCAAGGACCTTGGCCAGGAAAAACAGGCACTCGCTTGTTTAATTTTTTTGCGGTCTAGATTTCTTACATTTTTTTCTTTTTTGCGTGTGTTTATAAATTACCTCGAGGGCCGTACCAAATTGTCTCGCTGGCCGTATACGGCCCGGAGGACGGAGGTTCCCCACCCCTGCTATAAAGGAACTACAGCGTCACTACAGCTGCTTTAACGTCACGCCAATTTAAGATCTATATTCAAAAACACAGATTCAAAATGGTACAAGTTGAAGCGTTTGTTTAAGCAGTTTGCAGGAGGCAGGTACTTGCTAGCGGAGTGTTTACGTGTTCGGTATAATGCGTGTAATGACGTACAACTTCTGTAGTCCTATTCAGACACTTTTTAACAACCATCGTTTTTCAGACACGTCAACTCTTCAGAAATCACCACTGCTGAACAAAACGTGATCCGTCTCGTAAATGTGTGCCAACCACAGACCTTATTTCCAGCTATTTTCCAACATCCTTTGGAGAAATTGCATTGCTTTTTGTCGGGGTTTAGGACGCGTCACTGCACCACCATTATAAAAGTCACAAATGTCATCCCGACTCTTTTCCGTCACAGACGTTACTCAAAATCCCAACCTTTGATTGTACTGTAAATACAAGTAAATGCTCCAAAAATGTAAAGCTTTAAAAATGTACATAATGTTGTTTGCATTAATTCATGTAATTTAAAAAAATTAAATGTGGTCAGAGAAGATTATTTGCTCAGGTGCTAAAAGAATAACATTTGACATTATAAGGAAATTATCTGGCCTATCTCACACTTTCAAATCTGATGCAAATATGTAAATATTGTTATATTTTGATGAGAAAGTATAAATATTCTGTACTGAAGATGAGGGTTTGTATCCACTACTTTGGTTTTATTGGACTGAAAGCCTTTGTGAATGACTGTCGAGGTGAGATGCGACTGTAGCGTATGTTTAATTTGCAAAGGTAAATGTTGTCAAATATAGAACAAGCATCACCATTGGGATTCCCTGGTGTTTGGTTTGTTGAATAAGTACACAAAACATTTGGGGTCAATGTCCCCCCAATATATATGTGGTACGCAGTATCTCACAGAGTTATTCTTTCAGGTCTTGTTTTTGTTTCCAGAAGTTGCACAGCTACACAAAGAGATTATATTGTATGTTGGGGAGACTGCCTCCTTCTTCTTCACTGTTTCCCCCCTAACTGTCGTACAATAAACCTGCGGGAGGACGGAAAGAAGAGGCCGCTTTTTGATACTGAAATCCTCCTCTCACTCCACTGTTGAAGCACATGTAATGAATTGTATGTACAGATTGTGTGACTTTTGTATCAGGCTTATGCACGAGGGTGGAGTCTCTCTTTTATTTCCCAAAGTGAGAGTCGTGCTCCACCCCAAACTTCTACACTGCTGTGAAGTCTTCATTGTAATGCACTGGTTCGTCAGACTGTCCTCATCAGCACAGAAATGAACTGAAACTTATGTACAAAAATAAAATACTTTTTACGAAGAAGCACTCAGTCAGTCTGCTTTTTTGTTCCGAGGTTGTAATGACAAATATATTATAATCTGTATTTAAAACACATTTGGAGAAATACACTGCAGCTTCAGAAACAGTGCAAATATAAAAACACAAAGGTGACAAAATACATGAAGTAACTAAGTACATTTATTCTTTTACTTTACAGATGTGGCTGAATGATGTGAAATCTAATCAAGTGTTAAATCAGACTTTAGTTACTGTCGCTACTTTAACTATATTTTGATGATAATACTTTTCTACTTTTACTTGAGGAACATTTTGAATGCAGGACTTTTACTGTAACAGAGTATTCCTACACGCTGGTACTTCTACTTTTACTCAAGTACAATATCTGAGTACTTCTACTTTACTCAAGTACAAGATCTGAGTACTTCTACTTTTACTCAAGTACAAGATCTGAGTACTTATACTTTTACTCAAGAACAAGATCTGAGTACTTATACTTTTACTCAAGTACAAGACCTGAGTACTTATACTTTTACTCAAGTACAAGATCTGAGTACTTCTACTTTTACTCAAGTACAAGATCTGAGTACTTCTACTTGTACTCAAGTACAAGATCTGAGTACTTCTACTTTTACTCAACTACAAGATCTGAGTACTTCTACTTTTACTCAAACACAATATCTGAGTACTTCTACTTTTACTCAAGTACAATATCTGAGTACTTCTACTTTTATTCAAGTACAAGATCAGAGTACTTACTCAAGTACAAGATCAGAGTACTTCTACTTTTACTCAAGTACAAGATCAGAGTACTTCTACTTTTACTCAAGTACAAGATCTGAGTACTTTTACTCAAGTACAAGATCTGAGTACTTCTACTTTTACTCAAGTACAAGATCTGAGTACTTCTACTTTTACTGAAGTACAAGATCAGAGTACTTCTACTTTTACTCAAGTACACGATCTGAGTACTTCTACTTTTACTCAAGTATAAGATCTGAGTACTTCTACTTTTACTCAAACACAATATCTGAGTACTTCTACTTTTACTCAAGTACACGATCTGAGTACTTCTACTTTTACTCAAGTATAAGATCTGAGTACTTCTACTTTTACTCAAACACAATATCTGAGTACTTCTACTTTTACTCAAGTACAAGACCTGAGTACTTCTACTTTTACTCAAGTACAAGATCTGAGTACTTCTACTTTTACTCAAGTACAAGATCAGAGTACTTCTACTTGTACTCAAGTACAAGATCTGAGTACTTCTACTTTTACTCTATATATTGCACATTAAAACGAAAATGACCCTTTTGTGGGATGATTAAAGGAATCCTGATTCTGATTACTGGAGGCGAGTACTCAGATATTGTGTGTGATATTGTACTCAGGTCTTGTACTTGAGTAAAAGTAGAAGTACCAGAGTGTAGGAATACTCTGTTACAGTAAAAGTCCTGCATTCAAAATGGTACTCAAGTAAAAGTAGAAAAGTATTATCATCAAAATATAGTCTGTATTTGCTTCCCCTGTCGCGAGTCCGGATCACTCAGTGATGATACTATATACCTAAATAATCTGTGGAACCTCAGCTTTAATCGGATATCTTGTATGTGCAGCTACGATAAGTAATAAGGGTACTTTTATCTTGAGTTCTGTGCCAATGTCCGTTAGCATTTTTCGCTAAGGGGTCATTTAGATGCTTCTTATGAGACTTGTGTTTTGTTTTGGTAAAAATGGTTTGTATCGTCAGTTAGCTGACATTATTTCCGTTAATCTGGTATAACACATTAATAGGTTCTTAAATATTAAGATCCCCTGAGAGACCGTGTCGTGAAAAAAAAAACAGTCTCAAAGCTGGTAAAGTTGCAGCTAGTTTGAATGACTTTGTATTCTGCAGGGTAGCTTGTGAATTTACTCCAGCTGGAACTAAAGTCCGATTTAACACTTGATTATATTTCACATCATTCATCCAGATCTGTAAAGTAACTAAAGGTATTACATATTATGTAGTGGAGTAAAAGTACACCATTTACCTCTGCATTGTAATAGTAGAGACTTTCCTGCGAGGCAAAACCATGGGCACAAAAAACCCACCACCACCTCCTCCTATGTGTGACTGCGCCGCCTGGTGTTCACCCGAAATATCGCGATACTCTGGGAGGGGAAGCAGAACAAACTGTGTAAGCTGCTGCTGCCGGAGGATCCATCTTGCTTGGGGGAAAAAGGCAAAGGGTGAAGAGCTTTTCTGTTCAGATTCAGCAAATAAAATACCCGTACAGTGCACCGGTGAAGGACGCTTGGGGAGCCCGAGGAGGGGTCCGTTTGTAGGATGTCCCGACATGAGGGTGAGTAAACAGATCCAGAAGCTAAGTGCTAATGCTAGCTCTGGAGCTAAGTGCTAATGCTAGCCTCCTCAGTTAAGTGCTAATTCAAGTCGGATGGTGGTGTTGCGTTTTTTGCAGCTTGTTTTAAATCTTGTACGGAAACACATACGTTCACTCTCATCGTCTATAAGTCCCCCAAATATTCTAATTAAAAGCACACGGGTATCTTAAGGCGATGAAACGGCAACATTGCGGAGCTTAGCAATTAGCCGTTGCTAGGTAGATTAGCAGCTAATGAATGCTAATATAAGGAGTATTGGTGTAGCTGCGACTTCATTTAATTGGCTCTCAAATGTTGTTTATTTCAATATATCGCGTTGTAGCTCTACGCAGCCTTTTTTAACTTGTGTTTTGATTCAAAATAGATGTAATGTAAATACTGGACGTCTGGTCTCACCACTGTTGTTAGCGAATGCACTGTCATCAAGAAGACTGTCTGAGGCCTCGAACCAGTCTCCTAAGTGAGCTAGCTGACAGGCTAACAGCTAGCTATAGGGTTAAGTTACGTTGTGCTTCATTTCCCTTCATTCATCAGAGGTGGAAGAAGTACTCAGATATTCACTTTAGTAAAAAATAGAAGTACCAGTGTGTAGGAATACTCTGTTACAAGTACAAGTCCTGCATTCAAAATGTTCCTCAAGTAAAAGCAGAAAAGTATTACCATCAAAATATAGTTAAAGTACCAAAAGTAAAAGTAGTCATTGTGCAGATTGGTCCATTTCAGAATAATATATATGATATGTTTTATAATGATTGATCATTAAAGTGTTCTCAAAGCTGGTGAAGGTGCAGCTAGTCTGAATGACTTTGTAGACTGCAGGGTAGCTGGTGGATTTACTCCAGGTGGAACTAAAGTCTGATTCAACACTTGATTATATTTCACATCATTCATTCACATCTGTAGAGTAACTAAAGGGATTAAATACATGTAGTGGAGTAAAAGTACAAAGTAGCAAAACATTGAAATACTCAAGTAAAGTACAGCTACCTCAAATGTGCACAGAACTTCAGTACATGTTCTTGTAAAGGAACTAACTTAGAAAGTGGTAAGTTTAAAAAAAATGTATTGAGCACATTTCAAAACCTCGACTACAAAGTGCACAGACGTTTACAGTAGAATGAAAGTAATTATGTCGAACATGAAAACACGTTGACCAGGAAATTAAATGAGCCTTTGCTACCTGCCAAATGCGGGGTAAATGTCGGCTGTGGTAGGTAACAAAAATAAACGGTAGATACTTTGAGTTGCAACAGCATAAAAAACATAATCTGTTGTCCTTATATATTAACAACAGTTATTATCAAAAGGCAATTCCAAGTTGACAATAGTCTGGGTGTAAGGTAACATGACATATCTTATATTTCCAATGTCTGATACCCTGGCTCTGACTCAGTGTTGAGAGATTTCTACATATTTTTCAGAAGTGACAGACTCAGTGACCTGCAGGTGAGGGTAAACATACATTCAGACTGTGACGTAATCACCCAGGAGAATCTGCTGACCAGAGTCACAGCGGGAAAACAATTCTTTTTACCCACGACAGAAAACACACTGCCCTCTTGTGTGTTTTAAGTCTTAATAATAATAATTCCTTGCATTCATTATAGCGCTTTTCCAGTGCTCAAAGCGCTTTACAAGTCTTGAACAAGGTACAGCTAGCAGGACGTGAGCAGAGGCCTCGAGGAGCCTGTCGGTTCACTAATGTACTCTCAAGATACTTAGAAACCCTAACGGATGATCAAATGGGTCTTCAGTTGAAGCTTAAATCGAACCAGAAGCCAGTAGAGTGTCTTCAAAACTGGGTGATGTGCGATACATGTGAGTATTTGTGAGTAACCAGGTAACGAGAGAAAGGACACAAAAGCATGCACAGCTATTTTTAAACCGTTGAAGAGATAGAGTGCTGCAATACACGATGGAATCAATAAAGGTGCAGCTTATATGATATTATCTTTACCGTGTTGAAAGGAGGACAGAAACATGTACTTGGTAACCTTTTTAAATATTCCCTAATGAACGGGCTCTTGTTAGAGATTCCTACGTGGAAGAAGACGTGCCGTTTTTATACCTTTGTTTTTGCAACCCTATGCGATGGCACAAAGCAACCTTTAATCCACACGTTGCCTTACGGCTGATATTTACACTCAAACCTGTGACTTGTTTGTTCAGGTTTAGGTTTGCTCGATAAATGTTGAGATTTTCTCTTCCTTAAATAAAGCGTTTTTGTTGAGAGGCGTAACAGCAGTCTCGACAAAGGACATTCCCACAATAATTGCACACCTTCCACCCAATGTTTGCCAAACGAGGTGTTTTCCTCCCGTGTGTGTGTGTGTGTGTGCGTGTGCGTGTGTGTGTGTGTGATCACATGGTAAGGAGTGCACAGGAGTAGGGCTGCTCAATTAATCGCAATTACGATTATGGCTTGCAACGAAAACGACGTAATCGAAATAAAACGATAATTTTATTATTATTGGTTTTTCAGTTGAATTATAATTAAAGTTCAACTTTTAAAAACATACTGTTTAAATGTTTTTTTCTCCAATTGATATTTTCAAAGTAAATGGATAATCGTTTTTAATAATCGTGATATCAATTATTGACCCGAATAATCGAGATTATGATTTTGTCATAATCGAGCAGCCCTACACGGGAGTTGTATTTACTATGACATGTATTCATGTACGTCCCTTTGTGTTATTCATGTTTGATTATCTTTGCTTTTAAATGCCATTTTATAATATGTGTGGCCGTGTGCTGAAAGGTGCTCGATTAAATAAACTTGCCTTGCCTTAATAAGCTATTCAGAACACTTCCTTTATCTCAAAGGAAATGTGGGTTTTGTGACAGTTGCTCCATTTCAGTGTAAACAAATGTATACAGACATAAGTTATATTAAGAGTGTGCAATAATGTATACGAAATTATATTTAAAAACGTCCAATCAGCGTTTCCGCCAGGGGGCCGTCTTGCCCTTATTCAGCTCGGGACGCCCTGAACGCGAGCTGAGGGCGTCCAACAATATTAATAATTCGAGAGAAGATCGAGAGTTTTTATCGCTTGAAATGACGAAAAGGAAAAAGGTCATCCCTCTGTTGGAGGGGCAAAGGAGTCTGGTGGGATTATTTTCGGAGTATTGAAGATCGTTTCCCCGACGTCGAAGGTGCCTGCTACGGGACAACAAGGAACGCGCGCGCGTTTAGTGGAGCGTCAGAGCCTCGCAGCGTCGAAACTGAGGCTCCGTGGTATTCTGCGGTAACATGGAGAGGTGAAACAGCCGGCGCTTTAAGACAGCCGAGCCAAATGATCCGGCTCATCGATAAGGGGCGGCTCAAGTCAAAACAACCCCCCCCCCTCCTATGTGCCCAGTTCACTCCTACTTATGTATATTGAAATGTATCCAGTGGTGCATTCAAATGAATGAGATATTAATGCAGTTTTAAAGGCTTCTGCTGCTCATGGTGAAGTAAATACTAGCGAGATGGACTTCTAGATGAATAAGTAAAGTAATATGATACCTGTGAAATAAGCATAGCTGTATGAATTAGTAAATACAGGGCTCGACATTAAGGACTGCCCGAGGCAAGCTAGTATTTAGCTCGGGCAGTGAAGCCTCACCTGCAGGTTCCCATCTATATTGGTAGCATTAATTGTATATTGTTGTAAAAACATTACATTTTCTTTGCTAATAATAAGAAGATACAAAGATCCAACTATCATTTTATATTTTGTTATGGATTACACATGAACAAAAGTGAGAAATAGATTTAAGGAAAATATATGAATGAACACTGAACTACTATTTCTACTGCAGGTTGCAAACGATCACTATACAATTCCTATTCCACACACAGCCTATCGATGGCGAGACCGTTCCCCTCCTCCTCCAAGAACATTCTGATCTCGTCTTTAAGCGCCAGCACCCTGGACAGCACTAATCCGCGAGAGAGCCATCGGGACTCGCTGTGAGAAAGAACAGCTGTGTACTCGGAGCCCGTCCCCGCGCACAATGCGGAGAACAGTCTTGTTTTGATGTAATTGAAGGTGGTTATAACATCGGACAAAACGACATTAAGCTCCGGACGCAGCTGCTCTGACGGCCGGGTTAAAAACGTCTCCATTTTGTAGATTTATTTTCGAGCAGTGTTTATTTACAATTTCTCCCCGCGCCCCCCCTGCAGTACCTCCGCAACCCACCAGGGGTCGCGCCCCACAGTTTGAAAACCACTGTATTATGGCAATTGTGGAGACGTGTCAGTGCCTGGCAGCGGTCCAATCGGTTGCCAAAAGTCGGTCAACCCGTCTTTCTTCATGGACGTCTCCATTTTGTGTGCTTCGCGGCTGCGCTCGGCTCCTCTCGGGTCTGCTCGGTCAGCTTCGGGGTGAGGTGGCATTCGTTCGACCAGCTTCGCGATGTTCGGGCTGGCCCGGTCAATACGATTTCTATACAATGAATGCTACCCGGACAATGAATCGGATGCAACCACATTTTGGCGGCAGTTTCAACTTGTTACGGATTCTGATGCTGAATAGAGAACTATTTATTTGTATTGCATGATGCAG
The DNA here is from genome assembly GCF_902827115.2 of Pseudochaenichthys georgianus. Classification (NCBI taxonomy): domain Eukaryota; kingdom Metazoa; phylum Chordata; class Actinopteri; order Perciformes; family Channichthyidae; genus Pseudochaenichthys; species Pseudochaenichthys georgianus. The sequence goes on from NW_027263104.1 coordinate 161,537, forward strand.
GTCTTTAAGTTGTTGTGCAGGTCATGAAGTGCAATAATATTTTCACATGCAGGTCATTATTCAAGTACTCATGACCACCCTGAACGTGCACTTTGTTTAATTAATAATCGTATAAAGCAGTTATTTCAGGGTGGTTTCGACCTCTTTCCAATAAGCCGGCCAGTGTACACTCGAGGTCTCCCTGACTAACCGTAGATAACATTACAAACATTTTGAACAGGGGCCATAGTAGTGTAAATAATGTTTGTTTTGGCAGTTATAACTGAATGTAATGTTTTCTACTTGTTTCCATTTGCCTTCATCAGATGGAAAGTGTCTTGACCAACAACTTAAGTGTTTCTTAAAGCTATGCAAGCGAGCAAACACAAACAAGTGAAATGAAGAATAAAATTGAACAATATAATATTGTGGTTCATCTTGTAATTCAGTCTAGAGAACCAGACAGCATCTAAGACCTGCACAAATCTAAATGTTCGAGGGGAGGCCCCCCAAACCCTTCGTGCGTCATTTCGTCCGCGCGCATTTTTCAGGGCCATCTCCATCGGGCTCCGGGCCATCTGTAAAAACCCTTAATGTCATGCACTGAAGTAAAAGCTGTAAACCGGTAACTAGATGCGTGATGGGGTTATGGGATGTCTTTTAACACTTTGCATATTAAGATAGCTCCTCATAGCTGCCACTTGTGTGTTGGTGCCACTCCGTCATTCCTGCAGCTATAAGGAATGTGTGACTTTACCGCCACCTCCTCGTAATGTGTCTCCCTCTTCTCCTCCTTCTTGTTGTTCTTCCTGCAGGTGTGAGCTGTGATGCGTGTTTAAAGGGGAACTTTAGAGGAAGACGGTTCAAGTGTTTAATCTGCTACGACTACGACCTGTGCGCGTCGTGCTACGAGAGCGGAGCCACCACCACCCGACACACCACAGAGCACCCCATGCAATGTATATTAACCAGGGTAGACTATGGTAAGAAGTCAAGTACACACATCCTGTCCTCAAGTAGAAGTACAGATACTCGTGTTTAAAGATACTCTGGTGAAAGAAGTACTGACTAAACTTCTTTACTCAAGTCAAAGTAAAGAGGCTTTGAAATGTATTTGAGTTCAACATGTAAGAAGTAGAAAGTACAGGTATTTGAGTTCAACATGTAAGAAGTAGAAAGTACAGGTATTTGAGTTAAACATGTGAGAAGTAGAAAGTACAGGTATTTGTGTTCAACATGTAAGAAGTAGAAAGTACAGGTATTTGAGTTCAACATGTAAGAAGTAGAAAGTTCAGGTATTTGAGTTCAACATGTAAGAAGTAGAAAGTACAGGTATTTGGATTCAACATGTAAGAAGTAGAAAGTACAGGTATTTGAGTTCAACATGTAAGAAGTAGAAAGTACAGGTATTTGGATTCAACATGTAAGAAGTAGAAAGTACAGGTATTTGAGTTCAACATGTAAGAAGTAGAAAGTTCAGGTATTTGTGTTCAACATGTAAGAAGTAGAAAGTACAGGTATTTGTGTTCAACATGTAAGAAGTAGAAAGTACAGGTATTTGAGTTCAACATGTAAGAAGTAGAAAGTACAGGTATTTGAGTTCAACATGTAAGAAGTAGAAAGTACAGGTATTTGTGTTCAACATGTAAGAAGTAGAAAGTACAGGTATTTGAGTTCAACATGTAAGAAGTAGAAAGTACAGGTATTTGAGTTCAACATGTAAGAAGTAGAAAGTACAGGTATTTGGGTTCAACATGTAAGAAGTAGAAAGTACAGGTATTTGAGTTCAACATGTAAGAAGTAGAAGGTACAGGTATTTGAGTTCAACATGTAAGAAGTAGAAAGTACAGGTATTTGTGTTCAACATGTAAGAAGTAGAAAGTACAGGTATTTGAGTTCAACATGTAAGAAGTAGGAAGTACAGGTATTTGTGTTCAACATGTAGGAAGTAGAAAGTACAGGTATTTGAGTTCAACATGTAAGAAGTAGAAAGTACAGGTATTTGAGTTCTACATGTGAGAAGTAGAAAGTACAGGTATTTGAGTTCAACATGTAAGAAGTAGAAAGTACAGGTATTTGGATTCAACATGTAAGAAGTAGAAAGTACAGGTATTTGGATTCAACATGTAAGAAGTAAAGAGTACAGGTATTTGAGTTCAACATGTGATAAGTAGAAAGTACAGGTATTTGAGTTCAACATGTAAGAAGTAGAAAGTACAGGTATTTGAGTTCAACATGTGAGAAGTAGAAAGTACAGGTATTTGAGTTCAACATGTAAGAAGTAGAAAGTACAGGTATTTGAGTTCAACATGTAAGAAGTAGAAAGTACAGGTATTTGAGTTCAACATGTAAGAAGTAGAAAGTACAGGTATTTGAGTTAAACATGTGAGAAGTAGAAAGTACAGGTATTTGTGTTCAACATGTAAGAAGTAGAAAGTACAGGTATTTGAGTTCAACATGTAAGAAGTAGAAAGTACAGGTATTTGAGTTCAACATGTAAGAAGTAGAAAGTACAGGTATTTGGATTCAACATGTAAGAAGTAGAAAGTACAGGTATTTGAGTTCAACATGTAAGAAGTAGAAAGTACAGGTATTTGGATTCAACATGTAAGAAGTAGAAAGTACAGGTATTTGAGTTCAACATGTAAGAAGTAGAAAGTACAGGTATTTGTGTTCAACATGTAAGAAGTAGAAAGTACAGGTATTTGTGTTCAACATGTAAGAAGTAGAAAGTACAGGTATTTGAGTTCAACATGTAAGAAGTAGAAAGTACAGGTATTTGAGTTCAACATGTAAGAAGTAGAAAGTACAGGTATTTGTGTTCAACATGTAAGAAGTAGAAAGTACAGGTATTTGAGTTCAACATGTAAGAAGTAGAAAGTACAGGTATTTGAGTTCAACATGTAAGAAGTAGAAAGTACAGGTATTTGGGTTCAACATGTAAGAAGTAGAAAGTACAGGTATTTGAGTTCAACATGTAAGAAGTAGAAAGTACAGGTATTTGAGTTCAACATGTAAGAAGTAGAAAGTACAGGTATTTGTGTTCAACATGTAAGAAGTAGAAAGTACAGGTATTTGAGTTCAACATGTGAGAAGTAGAAAGTACAGGTATTTGAGTTCAACATGTAGAGAAGTAGAAAGTACAGGTATTTGAGTTCAACATGTAAGAAGTAGAAAGTACAGGTATTTGAGTTCAACATGTGAGAAGTAGAAAGTACAGGTATTTGAGTTCAACATGTAAGAAGTAGAAAGTACAGGTATTTGGAGTTCAACATGTAAGAAGTAGAAAGTACAGGTATTTGGAGTTCAACATGTAAGAAGTAGAAAGTACAGGTATTTGAGTTCAACATGTGAGAAGTAGAAAGTACAGGTATTTGAGTTCAACATGTAAGAAGTAGAAAGTACAGGTATTTGAGTTCAACATGTAGAGAAGTAGAAAGTACAGGTATTTGAGTTCAACATGTAAGAAGTAGAAAGTACAGGTATTTGAGTTCAACATGTAAGAAGTAGAAAGTACAGGTATTTGAGTTCAACATGTGAGAAGTAGAAAGTACAGGTATTTGAGTTCAACATGTAAGAAGTAGAAAGTACAGGTATTTGAGTTCAACATGTAGAGAAGTAGAAAGTACAGGTATTTGAGTTCAACATGTAGAGAAGTAGAAAGTACAGGTATTTGAGTTCAACATGTAAGAAGTAGAAAGTACAGGTATTTGAGTTCAACATGTAAGAAGTAGAAAGTACAGGTATTTGAGTTCAACATGTAAGAAGTAGAAAGTACAGGTATTTGAGTTCAACATGTAAGAAGTAGAAAGTACAGGTATTTGAGTTCAACATGTAAGAAGTAGAAAGTACAGGTATTTGAGTTCAACATGTAAGAAGTAGAAAGTACAGGTATTTGAGTTCAACATGTAAGAAGTAGAAAGTACAGGTATTTGAGTTCAACATGTAAGAAGTAGAAAGTACAGGTATTTGGGTTCAACATGTAAGAAGTAGAAAGTACAGGTATTTGAGTTCAACATGTAAGAAGTAGAAAGTACAGGTATTTGAGTTCAACATGTAAGAAGTAGAAAGTACAGGTATTTGTGTTCAACATGTAAGAAGTAGAAAGTACAGGTATTTGAGTTCAACATGTAAGAAGTAGAAAGTACAGGTATTTGAGTTCAACATGTAGAAGTAGAAAGTACAGGTATTTGAGTTCAACATGTAAGAAGTAGAAAGTACAGGTATTTGAGTTCAACATGTAAGAAGTAGAAAGTACAGGTATTTGGTTCAACATGTAAGAAGTAGAAAGTACAGGTATTTGAGTTCAACATGTAAGAAGTAGAAAGTACAGGTATTTGTGTTCAACATGTAGAAGTAGAAAGTACAGGTATTTGAGTTCAACATGTAAGAAGTAGAAAGTACAGGTATTTGAGTTCAACATGTGAGAAGTAGAAAGTACAGGTATTTGAGTTCAACATGTAAGAAGTAGAAAGTACAGGTATTTGAGTTCAACATGTAAGAAGTAGAAAGTACAGGTATTTGGAGTTCAACATGTAAGAAGTAGAAAGTACAGGTATTTGAGTTCAACATGTGAGAAGTAGAAAGTACAGGTATTTGAGTTCAACATGTAAGAAGTAGAAAGTACAGGTATTTGAGTTCAACATGTAGAAGTAGAAAGTACAGGTATTTGAGTTCAACATGTAAGAAGTAGAAAGTACAGGTATTTGAGTTCAACATGTAAGAAGTAGAAAGTACAGGTATTTGAGTTCAACATGTAGAGAAGTAGAAAGTACAGGTATTTGAGTTCAACATGTAAGAAGTAGAAAGTACAGGTATTTGAGTTCAACATGTGAGAAGTAGAAAGTACAGGTATTTGAGTTCAACATGTAGAGAAGTAGAAAGTACAGGTATTTGAGTTCAACATGTAAGAAGTAGAAAGTACAGGTATTTGAGTTCAACATGTAAGAAGTAGAAAGTACAGGTATTTGAGTTCAACATGTAAGAAGTAGAAAGTACAGGTATTTGAGTTCAACATGTAAGAAGTAGAAAGTACAGGTATTTGAGTTCAACATGTAAGAAGTAGAAAGTACAGGTATTTGAGTTCAACATGTAAGAAGTAGAAAGTACAGGTATTTGAGTTCAACATGTAAGAAGTAGAAAGTACAGGTATTTGAGTTCAACATGTAAGAAGTAGAAAGTACAGGTATTTGAGTTCAACATGTAAGAAGTAGAAAGTACAGGTATTTGAGTTCAACATGTAAGAAGTAGAAAGTACAGGTATTTGAGTTCAACATGTAAGAAGTAGAAAGTACAGGTATTTGAGTTCAACATGTAAGAAGTAGAAAGTACAGGTATTTGAGTTCAACATGTAAGAAGTAGAAAGTACAGGTATTTGAGTTCAACATGTAAGAAGTAGAAAGTACAGGTATTTGAGTTCAACATGTAAGAAGTAGAAAGTACAGGTATTTGAGTTCAACATGTAAGAAGTAGAAAGTACAGGTATTTGAGTTCAACATGTAAGAAGTAGAAAGTACAGGTATTTGAGTTCAACATGTAAGAAGTAGAAAGTACAGGTATTTGAGTTCAACATGTAAGAAGTAGAAAGTACAGGTATTTGAGTTCAACATGTAAGAAGTAGAAAGTACAGGTATTTGAGTTCAACATGTAAGAAGTAGAAAGTACAGGTATTTGAGTTCAACATGTAAGAAGTAGAAAGTACAGGTATTTGAGTTCAACATGTGAGAAGTAGAAAGTACAGGTATTTGAGTTCAACATGTAAGAAGTAGAAAGTACAGGTATTTGAGTTCAACATGTAAGAAGTAGAAAGTACAGGTATTTGAGTTCAACATGTAAGAAGTAGAAAGTACAGGTATTTGAGTTCAACATGTAAGAAGTAGAAAGTACAGGTATTTGAGTTCAACATGTAAGAAGTAGAAAGTACAGGTATTTGAGTTCAACATGTAAGAAGTAGAAAGTACAGGTATTTGAGTTCAACATGTAAGAAGTAGAAAGTACAGGTATTTGAGTTCAACATGTAAGAAGTAGAAAGTACAGGTATTTGAGTTCAACATGTAAGAAGTAGAAAGTACAGGTATTTGTGTTCAACATGTAAGAAGTAGAAAG